>NC_067123.1:4725327-4890327 GCF_021347895.1 Acanthochromis polyacanthus
ACCCAGAAAATATCACATTGAAGAAGCTGAAATCAGAGTTTAGACCTTTTTTTCCCCTCAAAAGTGAAGCAAATTTAATCACTGCTGCTTTAAACTGTAGTATTTCTTCTTCTGAATGTGTCTTATCTGTACATTTAGCAGGTGTGTATGAGGAAAGCTCAAAAAAGCGACACCTTAATGTCAAATTTTACCTGTTTTGTGGTCATTTTGGTACTTTTTATGGCAATTTTGCATGTTTTTGCTGTCAGGTTTTAACCTTTCAGGGTAGTTTTGGTCATTTTTGTGGTGAGTCTGCATGTGCTTTGGGGTGAAATTCTGATTCTCTGATTCTGCTAAAGGCAACCAAATCAGAGCTAAAAATCAGAATTGATTCATAATAGTACTTTAATTTGATGAGTGATTTTGCACATTTTTACTGGCATATTTGAACTTTTCGGGGTAGTTTTGGCCATTTATCTGGTGAGTTTGCATTTATTTTGTGCCACATTTGAATCTTTCGGGTGAAATTCTGCTTCTAAAATCTGCCGGAGGCGACCAAACCAGAGCTAAAAATCGGGATTCATTCATAATAGGGTTTTAAATTGGAACTTTTATTCATGAAATTTGGTTGATTGGCTGAAAACTAACCATTAATTTCATTTTTATTGAGCAGTTTGGTCTAAAATTTCAGAAAATGGTGAAAATATAGATAGATGTTTCATCAAATGTCTTGTTTTGTCCAAAGATCTTCAGTTTACTGTTATAGAGGAAAGAAACCCGAAAATGTTCATGATTAAGAAGCTGAAATCACAGAATTTAGACTGTATTATCTTACAAAGATAATAACTTTTGTCACTGCTGCTGAAAACTGTTGTATTTCTTTTTCTAAATGGGACTTATCTGTAGGTTTAGCTCGTGTAAATGAGGAAATCTAAAAAAACTGGCAACTAAAAATGGTTTAAAAAAAAAAAACGTTGATCTTTGTTTTTCCTCAAACGTCTCATATTGTCCAAACCAGAAAATATTCCCACTGGAGAAGTTGCAGACAGAATTTAGACTTTTGAAAACATAATGTTCTGTAAAAACACTTTTCTGGCCATTTTTCAGCAGCAGAATCTCTGGAACAGACGGGGAGGTTGTAGCCATATTTCACATGTGGTGGGACGCTGAGCTGCTGACTCTAATCTGCGATGGAATAAATCTTGTGTGCGGATGCATGTGAAGCATCAACGGTTCAGGATTTGTAGCTCCTCTGCAGCGGCGTCCATATTGGCTGTCACGGCAGCAGCTTTGTCTTCCGGACGTAAATTATCGACGTCTGGACGGACGTGGGTGTAATCCTGACTTGTTGGCCGCAGCATGAAACCGCGAGGCTGTAATTCTAGCCGGAGGGTGTTTGACCACGTTCCTGAGGTGGAGCTGTGCAGCCGCAGAGGTCAGACTGCTGCAGCTGCACAGCGACAGTAAATCTAAACGTTAGAGCTGCTGTTGAACTCGGATATGTTTGTCTGGCTTTGGTGAAGAGCAAAGGAGAATGTGGAAAATGAATCTAAAATGTAAAACACTTGTGTTCACTGCATCATTCCATCTGCGCTCATTCATAGTTTTGATTCCGTCAGTGAGAACCTACAATATAAATAGTCATGAAAATAAAGAAAAAACAAATGAGAAGCTGTGTCCAAACTTTGGGTTGGTAGTTTATATCTGATTGTTTTGTATCTGACTGTCGTACAGCTAACTGCAGTGTATCAGACTGTTGTTCATCTGATCATTGTATATCTGAGTGTTATACACCCCCTGTCTAAAGTTGACGGGGTGTATATCTGACTGTTTTGATTCTGACTGTTGTGTGTCTGACTGTTCTGTGTGTATGCGACTGCTGTGTATCCGACTGTTTTATATCTGACTGTTGTGTGTCTGTTCTGTATCTGACTGTTGTGTATTGGACTACTCTTTCTAAACTCTAAAACCAGGATATTACATTAAAATCAGTTTATTTCACGCGTCTTATTTTAAAAATAAACCGTTGCTCTGTCTAGATTCTGTTGAAACTTCCAAATTCTGAGTTCCTTTGTGTGACTGTAGCTGGGTTTCCATTAAAGTTTTTTGCAAAATAAAAGTGATATTTGTAAAATTTCTACAAAGTATATTTGCGCTTTGAACGTGTTTCCATTGAAGGCTGTTCTGGGCAGAAGCATCGTAACTCTCGTAAAATATCATCCCGCAAGATTTCGATGTCGAACCCTTTCTCCCTCGTTTCCACTTCTATCTCCTTCTAACACTCTGCACTCCTCTGCTGTTTGCTGTCTAGTATGGCAGTGATGTTTTTCTCAAGAATAAAGGCAAGAAAAGTCTCGGTCTCTTCTTCTGTCCACACGTACCGCTCCATGTTTACTCTGAGAGAACTGGTCATGTGACCAGGTACTTCACGTCCGGTGACGTATAATTGCAGAAAAAGTGTTTCCATTGCGCTTTTGCGATATTTTTCAATATAAACGTCTGAAAAACCACCTCATGAGAGCGTAAAAACTTTTTAGCGATATTTTAGGCCTTTTTCGAAATTCAGGTGTTTCCATTAACAGGTTTTTATTGCGCTATTAACATTTTGCGCATATCTAAGGGTAATGGAAACGCAGCTTGTGAAGTCACTGAAGTTCATCAGTGACCAACAGACTGTGACAAAACTTCAGCTGAATTTTGGTGAGCTGCAGGCAGATGGGAGAAATAATTCTGTATGTCTCATGTAAAAAATCACCGAAAATAAAATATTTGCTGAGATGAAATTCTGTAAAAAAAAAAAAAAAAACAACCTAAAAATCCTGCACTCAGCAAGACAACAGTGAAGCCTTCAGTGAATTATCTGCGACCAGCAGTCAGGTCACAAAAAAAATGATCAAGAAATTCAACTTTTGTTTTTAATTTTCTGATAATTGCCATCATTCTTCGTGGTTGTTCTGTTTCCGCAGAGCTGCAGGATTTTAGATTGCTGAGAAAAATGAACCACAGTAAAGGAAAAAAAGACAAAAACAAGCAAAATATTAACTGCTCAAAGTTCAGAGAGTTAAAGGCATCTTTTATGGACTTCTGCTGAGTGCTTAAAGGAAAATAAAAAGGAATGTAGCACAGTACCTTTGCATGTGAATATTTAAATAACAGCTTATAGTCAACTATTTAACATACACCGCAAAATCACAACTTTTGTTTGATTGTTGCTTTTTTGTTTTACAAGATCTGAAGTTCATATTACTTTCCCTTAGGAGTAATCAGTAACTGAGTAGTAACTTTTGCCGTGTATTTCTGTAGAAAAAAAAAACAACCATTTTTGTGTTTAAATCTGTTTGACAAGAAGTTCATTTATTTATTTAATAGAAACTCTGCGACCTTTGTCTCCTCTCGGCTTGATTTCACTGATAACATCCCAGGTACACGCTACCTTTACCTGTAATTAATCAGTTTTCAGGTGACTGGTAGTGACAGTGACATGAAAATCACAACTTTCGCTCTGCATTTCCGTAGAAAAACTATGAATACATTGCTTTAAATCTGTTTTACCAGACTTGAAGGTAGTTGTCTTGTCTCATCTTAATCTGTATTTGATTAGTTTTCGAGTGACTTGCAGTGACACTGACAGTAAAATCACAGCTTTGGCTTTCTATTTCTGCAGAAAAACTCAGATTTGCTCGTGTTGAATCTGTTTTCTAAGACCCTCGGTTCATCTCCTTCTTAAACTCGGTGCCAGTCGTCTCGTCTTCGGGAAGCCAGATTTCTTTTGATTCCCTCCAGGTGCTCCTACTGTCTGCCACCCGGCCTCCCGTCTGTCCAATCCCTGCCTTCCCTCCGTTACCAATGACGACCGTCTCCACGTCAATCATCCCCTAACGAGACTCCTCAAGGTCAGCCGGCTGCTAACGACACTCTGCTCCGCATAGCAACAGACGCCCGTTAATTGCGGCGCTCTGTGGCTCTGAGAGCACGACTGATCACATTAATCTGTTTATTTGTTGCTGCTGAGGAGCTGCAGGATGATGAGAGCTGTAATGACTCAGTTGCTATTTACCCTCACGTGCTTTCTGACTGTTACTTATCCGACTGTTGTTTTATCTTACTCTTGTACGTCAGACGGTTGTGGATCTGACTTTTCTGTATCTGACTGTTGTGTGTCTGATTGTTGTGTATCTGACTGTTGTGTGTCTGACTTTTGTGTGTCTGACTGTTGCTTATCTGACTGTTGCTTATCTGACTGTTGCTTATCTGACTGTTGTGTGTCTGACTGTTGTTTATCTGACTGTTGTTTATCTGACTGTTGTTTATCTGACTGTTGTACGTCTGACTGTTGTACGTCTGACTGTTGTGGTATCTGACTGTTGTTATCTGACTGTTGTGTTATCCGACTGTTGTGTTATCCGACTGTCGTGTACCCGACTGTCGTGTTGCCCGACTGTCGTGTTGCCCGACTGTCGTGTGCCCGACTGTCGTGTTATCCGACTGTCGTGTTATCCGACTGTCGTGTATCTGACCGTTGTGTGTCCGTGTCCGACTGTCGTGTATCCGGCTGTTGTGTACCCGGCTGTCGTGTATCCGACTGTCATGTTATCCGGCTGTCGTGTGCCCGGCTGTCGTGTGCCCGGCTGTCGTGTGCCCGGCTGTCGTGTGCCCGGCTGTCGTGTGCCCGGCTGTCGTGTGTCCGACTGTCCAACTGTTGTGTTATCCGACTGTTGTGTGCCCGACTGTTGTGTTATCCGACTGTTGTGTTATCCGACTGTTGTGTGCCCGACTGTTGTGTTATCTGACTGTTGTGTTATCTGACTGTTGTGTATCCGACTGTTGTGTTATCCGACTGTCGTGTATCCGACCGTTGTGTGTCCATGTCCGACTGTCGTGTATCTGACTGTCGTGTGCCCGGCTGTCGTGTGCCCGGCTGTCGTGTGCCCGGCTGTCGTGTGCCCGGCTGTCGTGTATCCGGCTGTCGTGTGCCCGGCTGTCGTGTGCCCGGCTGTCGTGTGCCCGGCTGTCGTGTGCCCGGCTGTCGTGTGTCCGACTGTCCAACTGTTGTGTTATCCGACTGTTGTGTGCCCGACTGTTGTGTTATCCGACTGTTGTGTTATCCGACTGTTGTGTGCCCGACTGTTGTGTTATCTGACTGTTGTGTTATCTGACTGTTGTGTATCCGACTGTTGTGTTATCCGACTGTCGTGTATCCGACCGTTGTGTGTCCATGTCCGACTGTCGTGTATCTGACTGTCGTGTGCCCGGCTGTCGTGTGCCCGGCTGTCGTGTGCCCGGCTGTCGTGTGTCCGACTGTCCGACTGTTGTGTGTCCGACTGTTGTTATCCGACTGTTGTGTTATCCGACTGTCGTGTATCCGACTGTTGTGTTATCCCACTGTCGTGTATCCGACTGTTGTGTTGTCCGACTGTTGTGTTATCCGACTGTTGTGTGCCCGACTGTTGTGTGCCCGACTGTTGTGTTATCCGACTGTTGTGTGCCCGACTGTTGTGTGCCCGACTGTTGTGTGCCCGACTGTTGTGTGCCCGACTGTTGTGTGCCCGACTGTTGTGTTATCCGACTGTTGTGTGCCCGACTGTTGTGTTATCTGACTGTCGTGTATCCGACTGTTGTGTTATCCGACTGTCGTGTATCCGACCGTTGTGTGTCCATGTCCGACTGTCGTGTATCTGACTGTCGTGTATCTGACTGTCGTGTATCTGACTGTCGTGTATCTGACTGTCGTGTGTCCGACTGTCGTGTGTCCGACTGTTGTGTATCCGACTGTTAGTTCCTCCAGTTAATGACCTGATAATATGAATCTCACCACATTGCTCCTGAGGTTTTCTATTTATCTCCTAAACGGGTCCACAGATTACCCACAGTTCATTGCTCGCTCGCTGAGCCGCCGCTACATTTGGGATCCACCTCCGAGACACATTTTATTTTGTTGTCTTTCCAGTGAAGGTGCAAAGCAGCGAATCATGAATGAATCACCAGAGTTTCAGTCTCTGACAGTTTAATGATTTGGGTTTTGTTTCACCTCAAGGCATTTACATTAAACACAGCTTCTTATATACGTTTATTATCGTTCTTTTGCACATTTTACATGCAAACCTATGTCATCCTGCTCATTTTAATATATCTGTGTCACTTCTTTTACTTTATGAAACCTCAGACTTGCTGCTCTTACTGTTTATTTGTTTTGTCTGAACAGAAACCAAACCTTAATGTTATTTTGGATAGTCAGAGTTAATTTTCTGTCTCTGAATCTGGAAATGTACAAAGTCTTTGTTTGAGACCTGCAACTTCCAAGTATATTGTAGTGACGATTGTTTTCTGGATGAAACCATTTGTTTTTGGTTTAAAATGTCAGAAAGTGGTCAAAAATGTGCATCAGAGTTTCCTCTAATGTCTTGTTTTGTTCAAAGACTTTCCGTTTGCTGTCATAGAGGAAAGAAACCAGATAACTATCACATTTAAGAAGCTGAAATCACAGAAATTAGACAGATTTTTTTATGAAAAAATGACACTAACCCATTAATTGATTATCAAAATAGTTGATGATGAATGCAATAATTAATTAAATATTGTAGCTCTAAAGTCTACAAATAGTCGTGCAGGTTTGCTGCTTAGGCTGAAATCTGCACAAAAATATTCCACATTTTATTCATGAAACAGCACAAATGTCGCATAAATCCATCTAATTTTGTGTTTCAGTGTTTATTTTCTGGTTTTATTCTATTAGATGCTGCAGCTGGAAATGAATTAGTCGTCGTTTGAAGATGGGGGACCAGAGGGAATGAAACGTCTGAGTATTTTCATGATTTATAAACACTTTGATTATCTTCTGGATGAATCAATCAGCTGTTTGGTCTCTAAATGGTGAAAAATGTGGATCAGAGTTTCCTCAAACATCTTTGTTTTGTCCCAATAGCTTCAGTTTACTGTCAAAGAGGAGGAAAGAAATCAGAAAATGTTCACACTGAAGGAGCTAAAATGGCAAAGTTTAGTTTCCGTTATTTAACGGCGACAGTTTAAAAATGTTTCTGCTTATGTTGCACCGAGAACATGACACCTCCTCGGCAATTAAACTGATCCTGAAATAAATTATGAGCGTCAGTAATAATTCAGATACACAAAAAGGCCGTTGCATAAAAGAGAAATGGTGTCATAAGCGGTTCTCCAGTCACCGGTTTAGCAGAGATTCCTCCAGAGGTCTGCATCTAAATGCAGCAAATTAGTCTAACCTCAAGATAAATGCTTCCTGACGAGCCCAGTGCATTAAATAAGCTGTAAATAAATGATATTTTCTCTTATTTGGTGATTAAAACACGCTTAAATGAACCGTGTGAACTTTCTGACCTGTGCTTGTGTTGGTTTTGTGCAGGATCAGGAAAGAGTTAACCAAATATGCATTCCTGCTCGCACAAGCCTCACACATGCTCTCCTGCTGGAACAATTAGGAGATAATGACATGCGCACAACCTGCGAGTAATTCAGTTTGTCTTCACATCGAGCATTAATTAACAGAACCCAATTAAAACGGGCCGAGCCACACCGATTGGGCTCACAAGGCAATTTGCATCCCAATCAATCTTTGAAATATTATGCAGATATTTCCCTCCTGTTAGGATAAACAAGGCGGGAAACAAATGGTTGGAATATTGTTGTGGAGAACAATCAGGCAAACAGTGGATCTCAGTTTGTTCCTGTCAGAGCCTCGCTGTGACCCTCCGAGCTCTCAGATTGTGTGTTTGCATGATAATCTCTGGATTCTTGAAGCGTTTTTTTATTTTTATCCGATCCATCATAACCCGACACTCTCTCCGGCTGCCAGCGCTACTCAGTCTCACTTGTCTCTGTGATGTAGTCGTCCCTTCATAAAGTGGCAAATCAATAAACAGTCTCTATTCTGGACCATAATTCAAACGGGCATTTGTGTCCTCCCTCCTCTGACAAAGACTTCTGTGGTGATTAAGGACCTCACACAATAAATGTCTGCAGCAGAGGATGCTACAGCTTCAGGACCCTCATTTGTCACTACAGTGCCGTCTATAATGTTTAGCTAGCAACGGGGACCATGACAAAGACTTCTGTGGAGGTTAGTGACCTCCAATCAGAGCTCATCCCCTTTATGTATTTGTGGTAGTGAGGTTTCAAGGTTGTACAGGGCTCCTCGGTTTACGACGTCCTCGACCTACAGCGTTTTGTCGTTACATCGGAACTGGTTACATGGACTTCTTTGGCAAGTGGAGCGGACGAATACTTCGTCACGCAGCGCGATAGGATGGCTTTCTTTACATTCTCCGGTTATACGCCACCTTGGATTGTGCTACATTTACTAACTTTTTGCCCTTCATTATGGCTCCCAGTTGCAAGTCAAACTCTTCTGATACTTCAAAGAAAAGAAAAGCCGTCTCCATGGAAGTGAAATTAGATATAATAAAATGCTTGGAACAGGGTGAAACACAGACAAACATCGGTCAAGTTGTAAAAACAGGCCTCTGTGATGAATGAGTGAGACTTTTTCTGGTTCTCTTCACACTGTGGGCCGTAGCCAACACCAAAATAACTAGAAAAACCCCACAACTTAGCTCCAGAATTAGCTGCCGTTCCCAGCTCTCTACTGCTGACTCTCAGCCAATCAGAGGTGAGCTAGCTAAACATGGCACGTTCACTGACATTAGGGAAATCTGGAACTGAACAATAAACATGAAACCTCAACAACATCAGTCCGTTACAAAATTCTGTTTTCTTCTAGTGAAATGGGTCATACATTCATGAAAGTTGTTGGTATTTATGACTTTTATGAAGAACTGATCGATGTCATGATGCACGGAACGGCTTTGTTTACATTTTTTGCTGGAGTTCTGACTTACGGCCAAAATCGACTTGTGTAGATCAGTAGGAACGGAACGCCAACATAAGTCAAGGACTCCCTGTAGATGTAGGAATGATTATTTTTTTTTATTATTTAAAGGTTTATTATCCCCCAAATTTGACATAGCTCTTTTTTATTTTTTGCTAGTGTCTGTTGGCTTTAAAAGCTAGCTTCAGTTTGAAGTACGCAAGTGGTTGTTTTGTTATCCCAACAAAAAAAGGTTTAGTGTTTTACTGTTTCATACTGTAGCAACTCCATTAGGTAGTTTCTCAGACTGAATAAAGGGGGAAACAAATGGTTGGAATATTGTTGTGGAGAAAAATCAGACAAACAGTGGATCTCAGTTTGTTCCTGTCAGAGCCTCGCTGTGACCCTCCGAGCTCTCAGATTGTGTGTTTGCATGATAATCTGCAGATTCTCGAAGCGTTTTCTTTTTTTAATCTGATCCATCCTTAACCCGACGTTTTCTCCGGCTGCCAGCGCTACTCAGTCTCACTTGTCTCTGTGATGTAGTCGTCCCTTCATAAAGTGGCAAATCAATAAACAGTCTCTATTCCGGATCGTAATTCAAACGGGCATTTGTGTCCTCCCTCCTCTGACATAAAACAGTGGTGAGGGAAATGCGTTTTACTGCTGCAACGTTTCAGCCCTGGATGAGTTCAGTATGCGGCAGCTGCCTCCCTGCTCGGCTCCTCCAAACCTCTGCCAAAGAAATCACTGCTTCCCAGCCTCCTTCCAGCCTCAGCTGCCAACAAAACCCTCTCCCTGCCTCGGCTTCACCTCCCACCCCAAGCAGAGGCGGCGGCGAATTTGACTTTAACACCCAGCTGCCATTAAAAATGCATTAAAGCATATTAAGGCATAATTAGATATTAGTCCCTAATCCGTTGTAATTACAAAGACAAAGCTCTTTTGGTTGAGAGGAGCTCAGCGCGATAAATGAGTTAAACACTCCAGCTTTCGTATCTCTGATGTGATCAGCAGAAAGGTGTGATGATACAGGTACTCACAGCAGCCCCAGACCTGATTAAGTCATATTTTCTGTCAGAGCAGCATTACATCACGGTGTGAACATCCAGAGCCTCTCTCAGGGCAAACGGGACTCGATTAGATCCAGATGTGGAGGCCGACTGCTAGGCGGGTTTGGAAACTTACAGCGTGTTTGTGTGTAAAATGAGCGAAAGTGTGTTAAAACTCACATTTAAAACTTTAACCCTGTAAACCCCAAAACCCACCAGCATGTTTGAACGCTTCTGAACTTTAAAAATCACCAAAATTACACCAAATATCAACCAGAAACTGTAAAAACACAAAAAACATTTGGAATTTCAGCTTATCGATAGTCCCTGAATGCATCAAATCGACCAAATCAGACTAATTTACTTTACTCTTTTCAGATTTAGCATCATAAAAACAAAAATCCTGTGCTCATTTAAAGCCATTAATGACTTGGATTGAACTGCAGGCAGTGTTTCCACAAAGCACAGAAGAGACGAGTGTGTCATTTAAAATTCTGTCGAAAATAAAGTGTTGGTCGTAACCAGACCTAGAACTAACTAATATGTTTTTTTCAGGGCCAACATTGAGTATTCAGTAATCCGTAAAGGCCGAGAACCAATATTTGGAACCTATATATTATATATGGACAGCTACAATGTTCTCCTTGTATATGACTAGTTGGCTAAAAAAAAGAGCAATAAACTAACTGGTAAAGATATGTTGATTTGAAATAGGGATGTTGATGTTTAATTGAATTATTGCCATAATTTAGCCAATTAGAAATATGTGAACCAATAAGGCAGTAGATGAAGAAGGTGCATGTCAGTAAACGTATTGTAGGTCAGCTGTAGTACCTGCTTCATCCACCAGGATGATCTCTGGAGCAGAAAGTATTGTAGGGGTTTAGCTAGCAAAGGGCATCATGACAAAGACTTCTGTGGATTTTAACGACCTCCAATCAGAGCTCATCCCTTACTTTGTCTGTTGTACTGAAGGCTAAAGTTTCAAGGCTGTAGTTGTAGGAATGCATTGATTTCCAGGTTGTACGTAGTTCTGTTTTTTTGTTGCTAGTGTCTGTGAGCTTTAAACTCTAACTCCCCTTTGGTGTAAACAAATGGTTGCCATGTTATCTGACCAAAACATGGTGGAGCCTCTTATATTTACTACTGTAGCAACAAGTTAGGCAGGTTCTCTGACTATTGACAGTTCATGTTGCTAAGCAGAGGGCTTTGTTGGAGTTTAGCTAGCAACGGGCACCATGACAAAGACTTCTGTGGTCATTAATGACCTCCAGAAATCGCTCAAACAATATATGTCTGCAGCAGATAATCTCCAGTTTCAGGACCCTGATTTGTCACTACAGCGCTGTCTGTAATGTTAAGCTAGCAACGGGCACCATGACAAAGACTTCTGTGGTCATTAATGACCTCCAGAAATCGCTCAAACAATATATGTCTGCAGCAGATAATCTCCAGTTTCAGGACCCTGATTTGTCACTACAGCGCTGTCTGTAATGTTAAGCTAGCAATGGGCACCATGACAAAGACTTCTGTGGTGGTTAATGACCTCCAACTGGAGCTCATCCCGCACTATGTATCTGTGGTACTGAAGGCTGAAGTTTCAAGGCTGTTGTAGGAATGCGTTTTTTTTTAAAGGTCATACATTGTTCTTTCCCTGACAAATCCATTTGTAATTTTTAGCCAGCAACAGGTACCATGACAAAGACTTCCGTGAGGCTTAATGACTTCGAGCAGAGCTGAGAGTTCAAGACGAGCTGGAGTTTAGCAGGACAATGTTAACCTCGCCTGACGTACGTCAGCGGGGTTACTGCATTCGCTTCGGTATCTGGCTTGCTGGGTAAGTATGTATGTGTGTGGGTATGTCCGGTCAGATATCTCTGCAAGTGCTGAAGTCAGGATAACCAAACTTGGCACTGAAGATCAGTCTAAGGTCCCCTGCTCAGTTGTGGAGTTACAGGTCAGCAGATCAAGTAGGAACGGATATACGTAGGATAATCAAAATTGAAAGCCACATGTGTGACGGAAGGGGCTGCACACTGGCAGCCAGTAGATGGCGTGGTTCTGCCATCTACTGAGGGCTTGTCTAGTTACTTTTGCTGTGACCAGTGAATGTCTCACCTGTGCTCAGATTAACGTCCAAACGATTAATGGATTGTTAATCGATATTGCTGGAGGCTATCAGGGATTCACAAATGAGAACCCAATTCAATTTTACAGGAAGCTAATTTTTAGGGTGCCGAATGATTTGAAGCCTTTGCATGCACAGAAAGCTGCTCCTCCAGTGGTAAAAATGACTAACTGGCCTCACAATACCGTCTGATGTACGGCGTCATAAGGCCCGACTCTGAATAATTAATGTGCTGTAATATTAGCGGTTTAATGACGGAGGAATTCAGCTCACTCCGAACCTCTTGAGCTCTTTCAAGACTCCGTCTGCTTTGAAACCCAACATGACGTCGGTGTCCACTGAAGGCCTCACGCTGGGAACGAGATGTATATTTGATGAGCCGCATAAGGGATGAAAGGTGACAAACAGTGTTTTAAAGCCGAGCGATGAGACGATGAATCTGCAGCTGCCGCCATAAAGACGCCGCTGCAGCAGAAGAAGCGGCAGTAAAGCAGCCAGAGCAACATGGCTGAATGTCAACTAACTGCTCCGCTGGTGGTCGTTGTTTGGGGTAATTTCCAGGAGGGAAGTTTGATTCGCTGATGAGCTGTGTGGGGGGACAATCTGATCGGCAGGCAGAAGGAATTCTGGGTAACGGAGCCATTAGCGGGCTGATTATATAGCAGTGTGTGATACGTAATTAATTACTGTTTCTGCCAGTCGCATGTTTGGAAAACGTCGTCCTAGATGTTCTCCATATGGACGGTTTGGAAATGAATCTTCAGAGGCTTTCAGTCAGACGGGGAAAATGATTCTTTCGTGTTATTCACTGCTTTGTAATCGCATAAAGGAGGAAGAAAAAAGCTCTGACCTGTCAGAAAAAGAGAAAAATGGATCCTGATACTGGAGTCATGATAATAATAATAATCTCCTCCACTCTGCTCATGTTATTCCAGTTTAGAGCTTCTTTCACCACAAAGATTCAGTCAGTCGGTGTCTCACTGAAGCCTGATTAGTCACAATAATCCGTTTTTTGTGCTTTAATTCATTAATGTGATTGCTGAAAATATGTTTTCTGCTTGCAATAAGTCAAATATGGACCCTAAACTACAGTTAAAGCCCATTTTAGGGAGCTGTGGTCTAAATTTTCGTGCAAATTTTTGTACTAATTGACTTTATATTCATATTTTTACTATCTTGACATTGCAGCTCGTTCTGGAATCAAATTGTGGGTTCGATATCAAGTTTTTTCTCTCCATTTGCTAAATTGTTCAAACTACTGCAAAGGAAGCTGCAGCTTTCAGCAATTTACCTGCAATTTGTCCAGGTATTGCGCATTCTAGTTCTTAATATTACTTTTATTCCACTTATTTTTCAGCCTGCAATCACTCCAAACATGGAAACGTGATTCCAAAACTAAAATACGAAGCATATTTTACAGATTTGTGATACAAGTTTTGGAGCTTATGTGTGTAATAATTGATTTTATATCAAAATTTTTCAGAATTTTACGTAGACTACAATCACACCTGCAGTTTCTCCAGAGATTGCACATTCTAGTTCTTATTATATTTATTCCACTGATTTTTTTTCGTTAGTGTGCAATCACTCTAAACATGGAAACATGATTCAAAAACTAATATATTAAGCATATTTTCGAGATTTGCTTTGAAGTTCAGCACTTATGTATGTAATAATTGATTTTTTTTGGAATATTTTTATGAATTTTACCTTGAGTTTGCCTGCAATTTCTCCAGGGATTGCAGTGTTTTATCATATTTGTGGCTTGACTTTCAGCACCAGTGTTTTATTTCATTTTTCAGTGCTCCCAAGGCTTTGATCTTTTCATGTATGGTTTTTCATTTCCTAAGAATATTTAGTTTTGGAAACATTTGCTCTCAAACTGAAGGATTTAATTTTTTTTCTTTTAGATTTTGCTGCACCACTGACTTCGACATTATCCCTCGTTTTATTTATTTTCATCATGTTGCAGCTGATTATGCAAAGTTTGTTTCCATTTCCCACCAACCTGCAAGATACATTTTTAAACAGTTAAATAAACTTTAACGGGATCAGATAAAGTGATTAATCAGTAAAGCAGTAGCAGCAGGTTCGACAAACTCTCGTAACCTCGACGAAACCGTAAATCAGACTCTGTGATTATCTGCAGAACAATTACCTCCATCCAAACTGCGTTCAGAGCTGCAGCTTAATTATGAGTTATGATTAGAGTTCAGCAGTACGGCTGGAATTAATATCACGTCTGGGAAAGTTATTCTGTCGTCTGAATAACGTCAGAAATTCGGCTTGTTTGAATGATGTGAGCATTAGATAAAATAGTTTTATTCCGGGAACTTAGGAGCTTAACTCAGATCAGGGGATAAAAGTCAACAGATGCATTGATTTTAAACATCCTTCCCTTTTATGAAACTACTTGTTTAGTCCACTATTGATTCTCAGCTCAGCAGTGATAAAAGTGACAGAAGTTAAATAAAGTTAATTGTGTTTTGTTGTTATTCCAGACTCCTCATGTGCACAAACTGAACCTCCAGCAACGTCTGTTAGTTTTTAATTACACTTTGCTCTGAAATGCGCTTCATTAAAGCGGCGTTTAAAAAGTCGTCACAAAGGGAAACAGAATTAAATTATAATAGATAATCGAAAGCGAGCATTTATTTAATTCTTGTCGTCTGCATCAGTGTGCAGGAGGGTGAGAGAGAGTATGAAGACAGATCAGATAAGATTAAATAATCCTTTATTAATCCTACAGCAGGAGGTTTGGAGGTTTAGAATGCAGAACAATCTGTTTAAAAGATGCACAATACACAAGAAATGTATGAAAGTACTGCTGATATACACATTCTTGCATAAGTGGACATTTACACCCCCTGTCAAAAGTTTTAGGACGCTTTCTCATTCATTTGAATGACAGTGTCCTAAAACCTTTGACAAGGGCTGTACACTGAAGCTGTCAAATACAAGAAATGTCTTAATTTTTTCACTTACACAGTATTTCACCTCAGACTTGATATAAACAGGACACACACCAAAGTCTGAAGCCACAACCAGTTTATTTTAGATAGAAAGTGTAAAGAAATGTCCTTAAAGGGGTTGAATATAAAAAAATCACACTGTCCAATATTACTCTCAATAATCAATTGCCAACCCTTTATTTTTTATCACAGCCTCCACATGGTTTTTCTAGCTGCTCACAGGCTTCTTGCAAGTATCTGCAGGACTTCTGGACCATTCCTTCTTTGCAAACGTTTTAAGATCCTTGAGGTTGGAGGGTTTCCGTGCTGTCACCATCCACAGGTTCTCCATGAGGTTTACATCAGGACTCTGACTTCATAAAAGATCATCGTCCTGGAACCATTTCTTCACCATCTTGGCTGTATGCTTCAGGTCGTTGTCCTGCTGATAGGTCCAACTCTACCGCAAGTTCAGCTTCTCTGCTGCAGGTTTTCTTCCAGAGTCTTGATACGGGGGTCCTCGGTTTACGACGTCCTCGACTTACAGCGTTTCTCTGTTACGTCAAAACTGGTTACGTGGAACTAGTTGTTGAGCAGAGCGGATGAATACGTCTTCACGCAATGCGATAAGATGGCTTTGTTTCCATTCTCTGGTTGTACACCACCTTGGATTGTGCTCCATTCACTGCCTTTCTGACCTTCATTATGGCTCTCAAGGTAAGTCAGACTCTTCTGATGGCAGCTCTTCAAAGAAAAGGAAAGCCATCTCTATACGCCTAGTTGAACTCGCGCTTCCAACATGAATCGTGAGTAGTAGCAAACCTGACTCCTTTACTGCGGCTCTGGATACACATTACAGAGTGAAAACTGCAACAGAAACGGAATAAAACAACATAAATAAATGTAAACATAACCTCTTAACTTCACCAGTAAGTCCAAAAATGAAGTTAATGACATCACATTACCTCTGTGGCGTTTACAGAATAGAGAGCCGTGCATCCAGAAAACGACGTACACATGTAAACTAAACATCAAAATACCAGACAGGAAGGGACCACCATCAGCAGACAACTTCAAAATAAAGGCTTCTTCAAAATAAAAGTACATCGGTCATTCTGCCTTAAAGCTGCTGTCCGGAGTTTCCGTTTGTTTTCAATTTATGTATCATTTTTTTAACAAAGCTTAAATGTGTTAGTCTAGTTCGATACTATAATATAAAGTTAGTATAACGCGATATGAAAATTTATTCCTGAGCTCCGCCCTCCTCTCATAGACCCCCATGTTATTCCAAAAAGCGCCGGTCGCTGCCGACCAATCAAGTTCCAGCTTCAGCTTTGTCATGCTGTCAATCAACGGTTACGCGCACAGCAAGCAAGCCCATGCAGAGGTGGGCGAGCTACGCACTACGCAACCGCGCACACATTTGTTTTGCTTGTGGAGGAGAGAGCATCAGGGATCAGCAGCTTCCAGAAAAGTTACCAATCCCACGGCTTGTCAGGCCAAGAGACTGCAGGACGTTTTTTGGCTCGGGGTGCTCGCGTCGCTCCCCGACCACGGCCTCCATAGCCCGCCTGACGGCTTCGTTTAGATGCCCGACCTCTGGAGGAAGATGTTGGGGCGTCTGGGACATACTGTTCGTCAGAGGAGTCATGCAATTCTGAACTCTAGATAGAAATAAATAAACAATGGAACACATATACAACGTCATCGAGAGGGATACACGAGTGTAATCACATATTGAAACTTTACTCGTTCGTCCTAGCAGATTCATGTTATTTTGGTATTAGGACAAGTTAGACTCAATACAGAATTCTAACGTAATTCCTTTATTATTTACTAAATGTACTAAATGTAGAGGAGTGGAAAACAGCAAAACAGGCGAGATGCTGCAGCACTCCGGGCACTTCTCTCATGTACTGCACGCGTGCACAAATAAAGGGGCGAAATCAGAGGGAGGGACCAACAGTGTTTCGGGAGACGCTGCGATTCAAACTCCGGACAGCAGCTTTAAGGGCAACACACCATGGAAGTGAAACTAGATTTAATAAAACGCTCAGAACAGGGTGAACCACCAACGATCATCAGGATCATTAGATCAAATTGTAAAAACAGTGCAACATATTCTGTTGTCTTCTTGTAAAATGATTCATACATGCATGAAAGTCGTTGGTATTCATGACTTTTATGAGGAACTGATCAATATCATGAAGCATGTAACGGCTGTTTACATTTTCTCTGGAGTTCAGACTTACAGCGAAAATCGACTTACATCAATCTGTAGGAATGGAACTCTGACCTAAGTCAAGCACTCCCTGCTTACTGCTCTTTCCTCGTAATGCCTTCCACTTCAACCCTGTTTGCAGAAAAGCAGCCCCTCAGCATGATGCTTCCACCTCCATGCTTCACGTTAGGGACCATGTTCTTTGGCTTTTAGGCTTCACCCTTCTTTCACCAGATGAAATCCACGTCTTTCTCCCCAAAAAGCTCCATTTTTGTTTCATCTGACCACAGAACAGAGGACCACAAGCTTTGGTCATTCTCTAGGTACGTCTTTCCAAAGTCAGAGGAGCTTTTCCATGCTTTGGTTAAAGCAGGGGGGGTCTTTCCTGGTCCATAGAGACCATTCTGGTGCAGTACCTGCCTCGATAAAGTCATACCGCTTCACTCAGTTCCTTCAGGACAGCCTTGGTTTGGTCCTTGGACTGGTTTCAACATCTCACTGGATCTTTCTGGCCAGACAAGTTGACACTACTGACTTCCATCCTTTGAGGTTTTCAACTATGTATGAAATTTTTAGTACTTCAGATGATACTTTGCCACTGGCGCCTGAAACTGCTTGGCTGTTTTTGGACCTTTTCCTTCCTTTCTGGCGTTTAAAATGTCAAGTCCTCACTGAGCTGTTTGTCTCTAGCATGGGATGTCTTGTGTTGACTTGAAAATGACTGAAATGTCGCATGCAAGTCGACTTTTATCGTCGGAAAACTGCTTAAAATAACACAAACTCAGAAACTTTGAAAACGATACTAAATACTTTCGCTCCCTAGAGAGAATGGTAATATTTCTGGATAACATTTGATTGAACGCCTTTAGCAGCGTTGCTTCACAGAACATAGCTGGTCAGGGTTCCTTGCCCACATGTCCTATTTATGTCAAATCTGAGGTGGAATACTGATGTGTAACTGAACAATATGAAGAAATTACTTGTACTTGACAGGAACATGAGTGTAGACGATGCACAGATTAATGCTGAAAATAACCCCATTAAACAGGATTATCCTCTATGCAGAAACACAAAGACTCTTCAATGAGTAGAAAACACCTAAAATACTAAAAATGCAGATGCTGACGGGTTCTGCTGTATGTAGAAAACATTTGAGTTTGTATAAAGTCTTTTAAATGTACAAAACATTCACCAAACACAGGTTTGAATGCGCCAAACATGACAAATACATTTCTGGATATAAATTCCTCACAATAACCGACACAACTGTTATTTATTCCTGACAATGAAGCCTTTGTGCTCCGTGTCCTTGTGCCTTTTAAAGAGCACAAACAGCGATAATAAAGGAAAATAACAATGCAGCATAGAAAACTATTAATCAGCGGGAACAATCTGTTATAAAAACACAGAGTTAAACTCCTTAACCTGGACGTTCTCTCCTGATCTGCGGAGCTTCACCTCGTTGTTTCTCTGATAATTGAAGATATTTATCCTCTCCTTTCGTTCTACACGACAGACTGCTGCAAAGTTTTTAAATCCCAATTAAAATCCACAGAACATCCCAGTAATTTATCGTACGGTGATCTGAATCCATTATTTCATTGTTTGTTGCTTTTAATTGACTTATTTGTTTTAATTGCTTTTGTAATTTGCTTTTATTTGTCTGTTGTTGTGTTTAAACCTCTGAACTGAGATTCTCAATTTAAAGTCCTGCAGCTCCATGGAAACGGATGAAAAGGGAGAACTCGGAAAGAGAGGAACTTTTCCAACACTAGAAAATAACATGATAGCTCTACATGCTATAGATATTCAACCGTTTACATTCTAATCTGGTTTATTTGCTCTTATCTCCTCTCTGCTGTGTGGAAACACTGCCTGCAGTTCAGCTGAAAATGTCTGAAGTTTTTCCACATGGCTGTAGGTTTTAGTCTTCTCAGTAGCACCAAGAGGTTGAGATTTTAGTGTTTTTTGCAGAATTTATGAAGAGCAAATGATGCGTTTTGGATTTTTAAAAAAAAACAAAAAACATGTAGAATTAAAGCTGCAAGCAGCGATGGACGGGTCCTCGCATCCATGCTGGTCGTGAATCCACGCACGTCCACCAGGTGGCGCTGTGACTGAGAGTGTATGTCGGCCTCTGAATCACATCTGGACCAGAGTCCAATCATACATTTAAAATTTCAGCCAGACTGTAGCATGTTCAGAGCAGTTATAGAGCATTTCCTGTCCATCCACCAGGTGGCGCTGTAACTCAGAGTGTATTTCACACAGTGGATGTGATGAGGGTTGGACTCTGATCACTCATGAAAAGTTTCAGGCTGATTTGATCATGTAGAGGCCAGTTATACAGCATTTACTGTCCCTCCATCAGGTGGCGCTGCGACTGAGAGTGTCTGTTGGCCTGTAGATGTGATCAGGATTGGATTGTGATCACACATGGAAAGTTTGAGGCAAATTGGAGCATGCAGAGGAGAGTTATACAGCAGTTGATGTTTCATGGCGAAGCATCAAAACGCTGATGGTCGCCATGGCCACGCCATTTGGCTTCTGGTTAAACTTTTGATAACTTTTCATCACCAAGTCCTGCTGTGTGGACTGACAAAATTTCAGGTCTCCTGGAATTATCCCCTAGGAGGTATTAACTCTCAAAAATGAGAAAAATCATCAAAAATCTCACAATTAATCCAAGATGGCCGACTTCCTGTTGGGTTTAGGACATGGCTCCAAGAGGCTTTTTTGTGCGTCCTGATGTGCTCTATAAGCCTCCCAAATTTCATGGATATAGGTGAAACGTGCTGGGGGGGCTGTTTGTTAAAAATACTGTAGGGGGCGCTATAGCATGTGCAGTGCCGAGATGCATACAGTGTTGTTCCTTGGGTCAATGGTGATGTGTGTGGTAATTTTTGTGAGCATTGGAGTATTCCTAACCTGTCAGAAAGGGTTTTGTTTTTCATGGCGATATTTGGTTGCTACGGCAACAGCGTTGCATGAAATGTCACACCCTTCACAGTGTGTGATTGTCAAGAGGTGAAGACTCGACTGACCAATTTCCAGCATGATATCACCAAGTTTGGGGCCATTGTACCTGAAAATATAAGGCCTTAAACTTACTATTACCAACAGGTGGCGCTATGACTTTTTCAAAATTTATGAGTGTGGATGTGTTCAGACTGGACCTGGTATCCAGCATGTGAAGTCTGAGGCAGATAGGATGTTGTTCAGCTGAGATACGAATCGTTAAATTTTCATGGCGAAACATCGAAATTGGTTTGGCCGCCACAGACACGCCCTTTGATGACAAGTCACCATTTTCACTGGGATGCATCATCAATGTGTTTAGGCTGTTGTCACTGCATTTGAAGTGAATATGATCAACCGGGTAACAATAGGGCATGAAAGTGTAAAAGATGTCTATTTCCTGAAACCACAAGGTGGCGCTATGACTGTCAATGAATATCCCTATGTGGATGACATCAGGACAGGACTGTCATCATACATGTAAAGTTTCAGGCAGATTGGAGCATGTTGAGAAGAATTAGACACCACTTCCTGTTTCATGGCGAAGGATCAGTTGTTTGAGGCTCCGCCATGGCCACACCTTTTGGCTTCTGGTTGAGTTTTTGATAACTTTTCATCAGAAAGGTCTGGTGCATGTACTGGCCAAATTTCAGTTCTCTCAGACTTATCCACTAGGAGCTATAAATTTTGACAAATGTACAGCAAATTCAAGATGGCCGACTTCCTGTTGGGTTTAGGGTGTGGCTGTGATTGACTTTTTGGTGTGTCCTGATGTGGTGCATATGCCCACCAAATATTGTAGCTGTAAATAAAACATTGTGGAAGTTGGCCTAATGACCACTGTTTCAATTTTGCAGGTGGCGCTATAGAGCCATTTTTTCACACATATGCGCAACTCCCATAAAATATCAAATTTTTCGCCAGTCCTGATGTGCACGCCAAATTTCACGCGTTTTGGTTCATGATAAGGCCGCCAAAAAGGCAAGTCATTTCCCGAGGAGCGATTAAGTTTGAAAAATTTACAGCAAATTGAAGATGGCCGACTTCCTGTTGGGTTTAGGGCGTGGCTGTAATTGACTTTTTGGTGTGTCCAGATGTTCTGCATATGCCCACCAAATATTGTAGCTGTACATGAAACATTGTGGCAGTTGGCCTAATGACTACTTTTTCAACTTTACAGGTGGCGCTATAGAGCCATTTTGCCACGCACATGCGCAACTCCCATAAAATATCAAATTTTTCGCCAGTCCTGATGTGCATGCCAAATTTCACGCGTTTTGGAGTATGATAAGGCCGCCAAAAAGCCAATTTACTTTACGGGAGAAAAAAAATAATAATAATAATAATAATAATAAACCCTAGGGTTTCAATAGGGTCCTTGGCACCGCTGGTGCCTTGGACAGTCGGTGCCCTGGCACCGCCTGTCCTTCGCACCCTCGGTGCTCGGACCCTAATGAATAGTTTTTGACAAAATATCACAATTTAAAGCTCAAATTTGGTCGAGTTTCCAGATGTAACCGCACGACTAGTTCAAGGACTGCTGGAAAAGTGAGAAAATCACACGATTCTCTCCTTTTACAGTTTTAATTTGAAAGTTTTCAAAGCTTCCTGCAGGAGGATCAATTTTGATGTTCAAGGACTGTTGGGAAAATCTAATAAAATGAGACGATTCTCTCTGTTTTTATGGTTTGTGGCGCAAAAATGGAGTCAGTTTGGAGATGTTTGTAAAGACGAGAAGACTTTTAAAGCCTCCAGTGGTTTCCTCTGATTTGACCTGAGATTCAGCTGCTTTTAGAGTCAGAATGTGCCGATAAGTGCAGATGAAAACCTGAAAAAAACATCTTTTCTGGGGCTTGAGGGTGGGAATACATGAACAGTTGTAGGTATTGAAGTTGCAGCTGTTTTTTGAAGCATGTCGTCGATGTTTTGGCCTCAAAGACGTTAAAGAACTGCAGGTTTTTTATAGTCCAGCTGAAGATGATGCTGAACCAGTAGAACCTCTTCAAAGTGAGTTCAGAGCTTCCATTACAGCAGGGGTGTCAAACATGCGGCCCACGGACCAAACCGGCCCTCCAGAGGGTCCAATCCGGCCCTCCAGAGTGTCCAATCCGGCCCTCCAGAGGGTCCAATCCGGCTCACGGGACGACTTTATAAATAGTAAAAATTACAAAGACGTTAACTGCAGACTGTAAACTGGAAAAACACTGGTGTTGTTTGTTTTGTTTCTCGCTTTTGTGATTTTTTTTTTTGTCATTTTGTAACTTTTTTGTTAATTTTTTGTCTTTTTTTGTTTGATTTTCTGTCGTTTTTCTCATTCTTTGTCATTTTGTGTCTCGTTTTTCTAGTATTTTGTCTTGTTTTTATTCTTTTTTGTCGGATTTTTGTCGTTTTGTGTTTCCTTCTTGTCTTGCTTGTTTTTCTCCTATTTTTGTCATTTTGTGTTTTACTTTTTCATTGTTTTGTGTCTCGTTTTTGTCGTTTTGTGTCTTTTCTTCCTTGATTTTGCTGTTTGTCTATTTTTTGTTTTGTTTCTTGCGTTTGTGGTTTTTTTCTGATTTTTTTGTCACTTTGTAACTTTTTGGGGTTTTTTTTGTCTTTTTTGTTTGATTTTCTGTCGTTTGTCTCATTCTTTGTCATTTTGTGTCTCTTGTAATATTTTGTCTTGTTTTTGTTCTTTTTTGTCGGATTTTTGTCGTTTTGTGTTTCCTTCTTGTCTTTCTTGTTTTTTGTCCTATTTTTGTCATTTTGTGTTTTACTTTTTTCATTGTTTTGTCTCATTTTTGTCGTTTTGTGTCTTTTCTTCCTTACTTTTGCTGTTTATTTTTTGTTTTGTTTCTTATTTTGTCATTTTGTCTCTTTTTGTCTCGCTTATGTCTTTTGTCTCATATTGTTGCTTTTGAACTTTTTTGTCTAATTGTTTCTTTTTTGTTTCGTGTCATTTTGTTTCTCACTTTTGCCGTTTTGTGTCTCGATTTTGTCATTTTGTCTCATTTTTGTAATATTTTGTCCTGTTATTTTTTCTCTTATTATTTATACCAGTTATTATTATTTTTGTCATTTGTCTCATGCTTTTGTCATTTTATTTCTCGTCGTTGTTGTTTAGTGTTTCCTTTTTGTCTCCTTTGTGTTTTTTGTCCTATTTTTGTTTTTTGCTTTGTTTTGTGTATCATTTTTGTTGTTTTGTGTCTCGTTTTTATAGTACTTGTTGTTATTGCTTTTTGTCTTTTTTTTTGCCTGAGTTTTGTCAATTTGATCATAAAGTACGATACAATGTCATTCAGTTCCAGATGACTAAATGTTTTATGCCTTTATAAATCCATTCTGATCTGTAAGTAAGAAATGTCTGTTGTTGGTCTGAATTTGACCCCTGGACTAGAATGACTTTGGCTCCTCTGCTTTAAAGGGTTAAACCTGAAGACGTCTGAAGTCTGTTTGTTCTGCTTCACCTTCAGAACTTTAGGCTCCATAACGGCATCAGAGCCACAGCTGGTTATGAAACCTTGAAGCCCCGGCGAGCTGAGGGTCGTTAGCGGCTGTTTAATGATCAGCAGACTGAAATAGATCAGTGGAGGTGAATCAGCACGGTTCAGCTTATTACCGGCGTCTGCGGCTGGACTTTGTTCCTCACAGACTGGACCTGGTGTCTCCTCAGGTTAGAACCGGCTGCTGTTAGCATCACAGCGTCCGTTCGCTCCAACAATCAGTCAGTTTCTAGTTTAAGGACTTAAAGCCTCGACGCGTCACACTGAAGGACGATCCAACACAAACACTTTGATTCTCTGTCCTGTTGCATGTGAATAAAGATGCACCAGCAAAAATGTGGCCATGCAAGGTGTAGATGTCTGTTTGCATTTTGAATGAGTTTCTTGTCTCCTCACCGATGTGTTGAGAAACTTCCTGCAGTTCAGTCAAAAAGTCTCTGAATGTTTGTAACAGGACTGTAGGTCACAGCTGAGTTACAAACAGCTTCTACGTTTTGCCCAGACGTTAAAATTTTTTGGGTTTTTACAAAATCGATTTGAGGAAATGGTGTATTTTTGGCAAAATTTTATTAGGTCAGGTAGAATAAATAGATTTTTATTAAATATTCTGATTTCAAAGTCAGATTTGGTCGAGTTTCCCAACATAACCGCAGACGAGTAGTTCAAGGACCATCAGGACAATCCAAGAATCAGACGATTCTCTGCATTTTTACAGTTTCTGGCTGATAAATGGAGTCAATTTGGAGATTGTGTAAAAACAACTTGACTTTTAAACCCTCAGATGGTTTAATCTGACTTTTTAAATTTTATTTTATTTTTTAAATTTAACCTTCATTTGACCAAATAAAACAGTCTAAGAACAACTTTTCTTTCTCAAACATGACCCGGCCAACAATAAATCCATCAAAATACACAAACCTATTAAAAAACTAAACCTAGAACATAAAATACATACATAAAAATGACTCTTGTTGCAGGTATTGAAGCGATTTATGAAACAGAACATCTAGAACCAAATGATTTTGATGAAATATCCTCATCTGAAGCTCAGAGTTGGTTGAGTTTCCTGATGTAAGGCGTCACAGATGAGTAGTTCAAGGACCATGGTCAAAGTAAAAACAATCAGATGAGTCTCTGTTTTTACAGTTTCTGGCTGAGAAATGGTGTCAATTTGTAGATTTTTTTTTTAAGACAGCCAGACTTTTAAACCCTCTGCTGGTTTAATCTGACTTCACCTGAGAGGCTGCTGCTCCACACACACTTTTTCTTTTTTTTGTTTTGATTTGTATCATTTGTCTATTTTTTTGTCGTTTTTTTTATTATTATTTTTGTCTGATTTTTGTCGTTTGTCTCATGTTTTTGTCATTTTGTTTCTTGCTTTTGTCATTTCATATTTCCTTTATGTCTCGCTGTTGTTTTCTCTTATTTTTATTTAGTTGTTTTGCTTTATTTGTTGTTTTGTATCTTTTTTCTCACATGTCGTTTGTCTAATTTTTTGTCATTGTGTCTCATTTTTGTAATACTTTGTCTCATTTTTGTAATATTTTGTCTTTTTTTGTCTTTTTTGTCTGTTTGTCGTTTGTCTCATGTTTTTGTTGTTTTGTTTCTTACTTTTGTCATTTCGTATTTCCTTTTTGTCTCGCTGTTGTTTTTCTTTTATTTTTGTTATTTTGTTTTTTCTTTATTTGTTGTTTTGTGTCTTTTTTCATCTCACTTGTGTCATTTGTCTAATTTTTTTGTTGCTTTACATCTTTTATCAGCTACAAACTGTAAAAGCAGAGAGAATGGTCTGATTTTTTTGATTTTCCCGATGGTCTTTGAACTACTCATCTGCTGTTTTGTTGGGAAACTCAAAGAAATCTGATTTTAAAATCAGGATTTTTCATCACAATTCTCTGCATATTCAGATTAGCTGCAACTTCAATACCTTATAGATTTTTATTTTGTGTGTTCCTGTTCTGTGTACAGTTTCTGAGTATGTTTTATGTATTTTGATGGATTTATTTCTACCATGACATCTTGGGCAGATCATGTTTGAGGAAGAAAAATGGTTCTCAGATTTATTTTTTAACCTGGTTAAATGAAGGTCAAATTAAAATAAAGTCAGATAAAGCCACCAGAGGGTTTCAAAGTCTTGTTGTTTTTACAAAATCTCCAAATTGACTCCATTTAAGATCCAGAAACTGTAAAAATAGAGAATCACCTGATTTTTTTTTCCCCTTTTCTCGATGGTTCTTGAACAATCTGACACCTTACATTAATTCTTTGTCCACAATGGAGGAAAAAGATGTCTCTGATTACTGTAGATATCTGATTATTTTTATTTAGTTTCTCTACTGGCCTCCTCTCTTTTGAAACACTGCCTGCAGTTCAGCCGAAAAGTCTCGTAAAGGATTGAATCCAGCGTTCCACGCCAGCCTCGTCATCCTGCTTTTATTCTGCATCCTGTTGCATCTGAAGCGATAAACAGACCCTCAGCTCAACACTTGCATCCCCTGTTATTGGGTTCAGAGCAGGTTTCAGGGAGAATCTCTCCAGATGCAGCTTGGTGACTTCATCTTAGAGGACTCGGTGTGTGCTGGCAGCAGAACCGGAGCTTTTACCTGAGGAGAGGATTCACTGGTTTTTGGTGTTAATTTGCAGCCTTTGTGCCGCCATAATTAGCATGGAGCTTTCCTCCAGCTGCAGACTGATGTGGGCTCCCTCAGGATCTCTGTGTTTGTGTCCAGATGCATTTTAAGCTCCCATTCATCAAAGCGCCGCTCGGCTCGTCCAGACCGGAGCTCAGATGAATCTGCTTCAGCCCGGCACCGCTGCTGCTGCTCATCAATCTAATTCCCTTCATCGTTTGTGCAGAGCGTCGTAAAAACACATCCAGCAGCACGCAGTAAACGTAAAGCAGCAGTAAAACTCTGATGAATAAACATGGAGGACAGAAATCAGAGCCTAGTGAGAGCTGCAGGTAACGGTGGAGGAGGAAAAGATTCACCTCAATCCGAAAAGAAAGATTAGAGGCCGAACGGGGAGATGAGGACAAGTCAGGGAAGTTTCAGTTCAAACATCACCTCTACAGCAGGAAACCATGGAAACCAGGGCTGTCAAACATGTGGCTCACGGCCCAAAACCGGCCCGACTTTCTGAAGAGTAAAAATGACAGAAGACATTATCTGCAAAAAGCTTTTTAAAAAGAACGATAAATTTAAAATAATTTCTAGACAATGACAAGTTTTTTTGATCGTAATGTAAAATACTGTAAATGTAAAAAACTAGATTGTTCTTTGTTCTTTTGTCATTTTGTCTCATTTTTGTAATATTTTGTCTTGTTTTTGTCTGACTTTTGTTGTTTTGTTTCTTGTTTTTGTCGTTTTGTGTTTTTTTTGTCTCGCTTGTGTTGCTTGTCTATTTTTTTGTCATTTTGTTTCTTGGTTTTGTCATTTTTTGTCTCGTCATTTATGTACTTTTGTCATTTTTCTCATGTTTTTGTTATTTTTTCTCAGTTTGTCATTTTGTGGCTCATTTTGTAATATTTGTCGTGTTTTTTTTCCGGTTTTTTGTCTGACTTTAGTCGTTTGTCTCACGTTTTTGTTGTTTTGTTTCTCATTTTTTGTCATTATGTATTTTTTGTCTCGCTTGTGTTTTTTGTCTTATTTTTAGATTTTTGTGTTTTGCTTTATTCGTAGTTTCTTTGTCTCTTTGTCGTTTTTGTCTATCTTTTGTCATTTGTCCATTTTTTTTGCTTTAACTTTTTTGTCTAATTTTTGCGTCTTTGTTTTGTTTCGTGTCATTATGTGTTTCATTTTTGTCTTGCTTGTGTTTTTTCTCTTATTTTTATATTTGTGTGTTTTGCTTTATTCGTAGTTTCTTTGTCTCTTTCTCATTTTTGACATTTTTTGTCTTGTCATTTTTTGTCTAGCTTTTGTCGTTTGTCCATTTTTGTTGCTTTGTGATTTTTTTGTCTCTGTTTAGTTTCGTGTCATTTTGTGTCTCATATTTGTAGCATTTTGTCTTGTTTTGTCAGACTTTTGTTTGTCTCATATTTTTGTCATTTCGTGTTTCCTTTTTGTCTCACTTGTGTGTTTTTTGTCATATTTTTGTTATTTTGTGTTTCACTTTATTCATGCTTTTGAGCATTGCTTTTGTTGGTTTGTTTTTTTTGTCTTGCTTGTGTTGTATTTTTGTCATTTTGTTTCTTGCTTTTGTCAAATTTTTTTCTCTTTTTTTTGTTTTGGTTCATGTCGTCTTTTATCTTTTGTCATTTTGCGTCTCATTTTTGTAATATTTTGTCTTGTTTTTGTTTTTTTTATCTTTGATCTGAAGTTTTCATGTTTAAATGATAAACTGAGGCATAATGTTGTTAAAATTGAATTCATTTTTCTTCATACATTTCAGGTTGTTCATCATGTTTTGTAAAAAGATAATTCCTTAAATGTGAACATTTTTGCAGTAAAACAAAGGAACCATTAGGAGTTGTGGTTATTTACAGGTTATTCTGATTTCACTGATCACTGGAGATCAAATTGGGCTGAATGTGGAACCTGAACTAAGATGACTTTGACTCTGCTGGCCGAAATGAAGCCATAAAACCCAGAGTCAGGGTCGACTCGTCCCCAGTTTGTGTCCAGATGGAGGATCTTGGTCCGAGTCCCGATTCATCATGGAGTAAATCCGTGTAATAAACACAAACATGACTTCAGCAGCAGTGGAATCAGAGTTAACGTCGTTCAGTGAATCCAGAAACCTGCTGCCAGGTCGGAGAAGTGTGTTATCTTTGAAAGACGGCCAGAAATGACTAAATAAATCCCAACAGAAACTGCACAAACGGAGAGAGTTGTCTAGTTTTCAACTCTCCAGCAGTCTTTGAACTGTTCATCCATGGTGTGGTGTTCTGCCGGAAAACCAAACCTTTGTTCTAGACGCCAAAAAACTGTTCCCTCAAACCACATTCTGTAAAAAGCACTAAAATCTGGGCTCCTTGTCACAACTGTGGAATCATTAATGGCTCAACTGCCACTAAAAGTGACATGACAAAAATTCAGGAACTTTTAGGTTGAACTGCAGGCAGTGTTTACCCTCTGAATTAAAAAAAAAAATGCTAATGGGTTTACTATTCATGTTAACTTGTTTTATCAAATCTAAGCTTGAAATAATGATTTGTCATCTAAATTGCTTTGTTAGCCATAAATGTGTCTAAAAAGAACCCTTTGCATTCATTATTTTCTGTAATGTCCATCCATCCATCCATCCATTGTTCTATCATCATCCATCCATCCATTGTTCTATCCATCCATCCATCCATCCATCCATCGTTCTATCATCCATCCATCCATCCATCGTTCTATCATCCATCCATCCATCCCTCCATCATCCCTCCATCCATTGTTCTATCATCCATCCATCCAATCATCCATCCATCCATTCCATCATCCATCCATTGTTCTATTCATCCATCCATCCCATCATCCATCCATTGTTCTATCCATCCATCCATCCATCCATTGTTCTATCCATCCATCCATCCATCCATCCATTGTTCTATCATCCATCCCATCCATCCATCATCCATCCATCCATTGTTCTATCCATCCATCCATCCCATCCATCCATCCATCCATTGTTCTATCTATCCATCCATCCCATCCATCCATCCATCCCTCCATCCATCGTTCAATCCATCCCATCCATCTATCCGTTCATTGTTCTATTCATCCATCCATCCATCCATCCCTCCCTCCATCCATTGTTCTATCCATCCATCCATCCATCCATGCATCCATCCATTGTTCTATCATCCATCCATCCCTCCATCCATCGTTCTATCATCCATCCATCCATCCATCGTTCTATCATCCATCCATCCATCCATCCCTCCATCATCCCTCCATCCATTGTTCTATCATCCATCCATCCAATCATCCATCCATCCATTCCATCATCCATCCATTGTTCTATTCATCCATCCATCCCATCATCCATCCATTGTTCTATCCATCCATCCATCCATCCATTGTTCTATCATCCATCCATCCATCCATCCATCCATCCATTGTTCTATCATCCATCCCATCCATCCATCATCCATCCATCCATTGTTCTATCCATCCATCCATCCCATCCATCCATCCATCCATTGTTCTATCTATCCATCCATCCCATCCATCCATCCCTCCATCCATCGTTCAATCCATCCCATCCATCTATCCGTTCATTGTTCTATTCATCCATCCATCCATCCATCCCTCCCTCCATCCATTGTTCTATCCATCCATCCATCCATCCATGCATCCATCCATTGTTCTATCATCCATCCATCCCTCCATCCATCGTTCTATCATCCATCCATCCATCCATCGTTCTATCATCCATCCATCCATCCATCCCTCCATCATCCCTCCATCCATTGTTCTATCATCCATCCATCCAATCATCCATCCATCCATTCCATCATCCATCCATTGTTCTATTCATCCATCCATCCCATCATCCATCCATTGTTCTATCCATCCATCCATCCATCCATTGTTCTATCATCCATCCATCCATCCATCCATCCATTGTTCTATCATCCATCCCATCCATCCATCATCCATCCATCCATTGTTCTATCCATCCATCCATCCCATCCATCCATCCATCCATTGTTCTATCTATCCATCCATCCCATCCATCCATCCCTCCATCCATCGTTCAATCCATCCCATCCATCTATCCGTTCATTGTTCTATTCATCCATCCATCCATCCATCCCTCCCTCCATCCATTGTTCTATCCATCCATCCATCCATGCATCCATCCATTGTTCTATCATCCATCCATCCCTCCATCCATCGTTCTATCCATCCATCCATCCATCCCATCCATCCATCGTTGTATTCATCCATCCATCCATCATGATATTCCACACATCATTCTCATTTTTTTCATGTTTTAATCAAATTTATGTAAAATTTTCAGGCAAATACAGAATATAAATAACACTGTAGGCTCTTATCCTTATATTTAGTTTAATTAGGCTAAACTACATTAATGCTGTAGGTCTCAGCATTAATATATATAATAATCATGTGTTTTATAGAATTTTTGCAGCATTTTAATCCTAAATATGTAATTTTTTTCTGGTAAATTCCCACCATAAAGACAACACTGTAGTATCTTGGTTAATTTCTATTTTTAGTAGTAATGTTAAATTCATCATTTAAGTTAGTTACATTAATCTCTGTCATTAACCTTCATAATTAATAACTGCAGGGTTTCAGCCTTAATATATGGTATAGTTAGATCATTTTTGTCGTGTTTTAATCAAATTTATGTAAAATTTTCAGGTAAATACAGACCATAATTGACACTGTAGGGCCTTTAAACTCATCAACTAATAATGCTAATCATCCTCTTGGCTGATGGTTTAAATGTTCTGTTTGAAGAACAGAGACTCGGCTGGACCTTGTGAGAGTCTAAAACATATTTTTGGGTGAAGATTTATTGATTTTCTGCCGTCATCGTGATGTGTTACCAACAGCAGCATCGTATCGTCTTTTTTACCGCTCGTTTTTTCCAGACGTTCAACTTTTCTCTCGAAGCTTCTCCTGCTTTCAGCTCATTTATTTCTTCTTGACCAGCCTCCTCCTCCTCCCCCTCCTCCTCAGCTCGTGGCCATGCTACACTGCACAGCGTATTAATTGTGGTATGAAGCATTCCCGGCTGAGCCTCGGTGGGATTGTGGAAGCCGGTGACTCAGAGCTGCAGGGAGGCAGAGTGAAAGGCTTGGACGGCGTTCAGGTTCTGCTCCACGCCGACCGGAAGGAGTGGCGTCTTGGCATCGGAGCCCAGAGCCGGCGCTTTGTTCTCCGAGCTTCTCGTAGCGCTGCGGCGTCCACCTGCCTTTTTAGACCAGAACCGGCCTCTTCGAGTCAAACCTCAGCGGTGGAGCTGCTGAATTAAACATTCACGCTCCCTGCTTTTAATTATCAGCAACTGCAAACTTCCACAAACCCTAATGTTGTGTTCAGGGACTCTTTTAAGGATCCACCAGCGTTCTGAGCATCATTTAATTGTAATAGAATTGCATATATGGTGCTTTTAAAGCCCAACTGAATTTTACAAACCTTTTTTACTGCATACTCTGGATAAGATTCCGGTTTTACAAAGAGGATGAAACCGTTTTCAGAAGCAAACTCCCAATCAGAAACTACATTTCTGCCTCCAGTCTGTTCCTTACTGTTCTGTAGGTAGAACCTTGTCGAAAAGATCCAGCAGAATTCTGTCTAAATGTGGTGTTAGAGGGTAAATGTAGTATTAGAGGGTAAATGTAGTGTTGGAGGGTAAATGTGGCGTTGGAGGGTAAATGTGGCGTTGGAGGGTAAATGTGGCGTTGGAGGGTAAATGTGGTGTTAGAGGGTAAATGTAGTATTAGAGGGTAAATGTAGTGTTAGAGGGTAAATGTAGTATTAGAGGGTAAATGTAGTGTTAGAGGGTAAATGTGGTGTTAGAGGGTAAATGTAGTATTAGAGGGTAAATGTAGTGTTAGAGGGTAAATGTGGCGTTGGAGGGTAAATGTGGCGTTGGAGGGTAAATGTAGCGTTGGAGGGTAAATGCAGCGTGAGAGGGTAAATGCAGCGTGAGAGGGTAAATGCAGCGTGAGAGGGTAAATGCAGCGTGAGAGGGTAAATGTAGCATTAGAGGGTAAATGCAGCGTGAGAGGGTAAATGCAGCGTGAGAGGGTAAATGCAGCGTGAGAGGGTAAATGTAGCGTGAGAGGGTAAATGCAGCGTGAGAGGGTAAATGTAGCATTAGAGGGTAAATGCAGCGTGAGAGGGTAAATGCAGCGTGAGAGGGTAAATGCAGCGTGAGAGGGTAAATGCAGCGTGAGAGGGTAAATGCAGCGTGAGAGGGTAAATGTAGCGTGAGAGGGTAAATGTAGCGTGAGAGGGTAAATGCAGCGTGAGAGGGTAAATGTAGCGTGAGAGGGTAAATGTAGCGTGAGAGGGTAAATGTAGTGTTGGAGGGTAAATGTAGTACTAGAGGGTAAATGTAGCGTGAGAGGGTAAATGCAGCATTAGAGGGTAAATGCAGCGTGAGAGGGTAAATGCAGCGTGAGAGGGTAAATGTAGCGTGAGAGGGTAAATGCAGCGTGAGAGGGTAAATGTAGCGTGAGAGGGTAAATGCAGCGTGAGAGGGTAAATGTAGCATTAGAGGGTAAATGCAGCGTGAGAGGGTAAATGCAGTGTGAGAGGGTAAATGCAGCATTAGAGGGTAAATGTAGCGTGAGAGGGTAAATGCAGCGTGAGAGGGTAAATGTAGCACTAGAGGATAAATGTAGTGTTGGAGGGTAAATGTAGTACTAGAGGGTAAATGTAGCGTGAGAGGGTAAATGCAGCATTAGAGGGTAAATGCAGCGTGAGAGGGTAAATGCAGCATTAGAGGGTAAATGCAGCGTGAGAGGGTAAATGCAGCGTGAGAGGGTAAATGTAGCGTGAGAGGGTAAATGTAGCGTGAGAGGGTAAATGTAGCACTAGAGGATAAATGTAGTGTTGGAGGGTAAATGTAGTACTAGAGGGTAAATGTAGTACTAGAGGGTAAATGTAGTACTAGAGGGTAAATGTAGCGTGAGAGGGTAAATGCAGCATTAGAGGGTAAATGCAGCGTGAGAGGGTAAATGCAGCGTGAGAGGGTAAATGTAGCATTAGAGGGTAAATGTAGCGTTAGAGGGTAAATGTAGTGTTAATGAGTAAATGTAGCGTTAGAGGGTAAATGTAGTTTTAGAGAGTAATTGTATTTAAATTGACTAAAAATTAATATATTTGTTGTTATTTTCACAGTTTTTCATTTTTGAATGATTCTATATTCTGCCACATTTTTTCTGGCGACCTCACTGTCAGATTTTTTGCCATCTTCCATATTATTTACGGAATAAATGAAGCTGAAGATGAGCAGAGATGCTGTTCTTATGGATTCCTTTGTTTTATCTCTTGCGGTTATTTGAGACGTGACTGGAGAGACATGAACCTCTGTTGCCATGCCGATCTATCTTTGGTTCCAGGATCAGGTGCCAAGTGATGGTTGGTCAATATTTATAGACTGGTACCAGCAGGACTCCTCGTTGCTTTGTCTCCTGTCATTTCGTACGTCTGCCTCTTCTTTCCAACTTTCCGCCCTCCGATTGATTCTGTTTCCGCCTCACTAATCTTTGTGTTCTCTCCTTTAATATTCTACGACTCCTCTCAGCTCCTCGCTGCTTGTCGAACGTCCACTTTGCGTCTTCACTGTGTTCGGTGTTTTACCTCCGCTTCCGTTGTTAAGGCGGATGAATTGGACTGACAACACTTAAGGGTCCTTCGGTTCCCCAGCTGCTGCATGATGAAGCTCTGCAGGCTCCAAATATCTCCAATAGATTGTCCAAACAAGCTGGAGACTTTAAAGGCGGTTTTAAGAGACTCTAATGAAGCCGCATGTTTAGGAGATGTTGATGCAAATAGAGTCACAGAGAGAAGATAAAACGAGGACAAAGAGGGACAAGAGTGAGGCAGAAATTCTGCAAAAGACACTGAAAATTTGCAGCAAGAACCAGAAAACAGTATGAAGAAACAGCAGTACAATTTGAAGTTCAAAAACCATGAAAATTGCAGCAAATATTGATATTTTAACCAGTTTCTGGCAGCAGATCTGTCTCATTTTATGGTTAGACATGAATTAAAGACAAACGAGTAATTGATAATTAAGATTATTTATAGTTTTATCATGACTTTTATTGTTTTTCACTCCAGTCAACATGCAAATTCATGCTTTTTTCTGCATTTATCAATAATTTTGCAAAAAAATCTGTAAAATAATACTAATATTTACCATTTTTCAATCATTATTGCACTTTTTCTTCCAAATAATGACAAATCCATCCATCCATCCATCCATCCAGTACAAAACATTAGAATTTCACAATCGCTGTAAAACCTTAAATTACCATCAATAAAAACACTTATTATACAGTATTTGAGATTTTGTACAGTTCACAGGTAAATTTATGTTTTTATCCTTCCTTATTTTAAAAGATATTTTTTTTGCAATTTAGGGGAGATCTTTTACAACAACTGAAAAAATTCTTTGCCATTTTTCACTCTTGAGTGTACTTTGTTAAAATTCAAATAACAGCAAATATCTGTGAAATAACAATATTTATTTATTTTATTTTAAACCTGCAAAATACAGATTTTTGATGTGGACATTATTTACAGTTTTGACCTTTTATTATTTAATTATTTTTTAGTATTTATTCTTTTTTAGGATTTACAGTTAATAGGTTTGTCTGTGGTATCACCTGGTGTTATCTCCAAGTGAACCAAATAGGGAAAATCTGTATAAAAAGGCAGTCATAAGATCCTGATTGTACAACGTTTTTGTTCAAATAACAGCAACTGTCTGTAAACTGATGGTATTTATACCTGATCCATGTTTGATGGGTTTGCAGATTTATCCTGTTTAATTTTACTGTAAATGTGTCATTTGACTGTGAAACCAGTTATTTATTATTATTAAAAATCCTGCAAAATGACAATAAGTTGTTCAAAATCAGTTACAGTTAAATTACTTTAAGTGTTATTTACAGTGTCATCTGACCTCCATCAGCCAATCAGGAGAAACTATTAGAGCTCACCCAGTAATTAGTCATCATCAGCAGACGTTAATAATTCCAGCACGCAGCTAAACCTTCGTATACGAACTGACTGGATGATTAAATTATTGATTTTACACAACGAGTCACAATTGAGGACGGAGCTGAGAGGAGTCTGGGGATATTTTTACTTCTGATTTCTATGCAAACAACAATCTGCTGCTCTTTCTGGGCCTTAATTGGAAGTTTTCAGACTGACTGACGGCCAGAGAACGACGAGAGACTCCGTTTGTTTGCTTCATTGTTTGTTTCACTCAAAGAGATTCAGGAGTTCATCTGGATTATAAATGCTAGTTGCAGCAGGGAGTTTTGTGGTCTTATAGTCTGTGTGAAAACAATAAATAAAAGAATAAAGTTTTTTGAAATTCTGGAAATATTTTATTTACATTTTATTCATTTATTTACTTGTAAAAACTGTAAATAATGTAAACATTAAAAATCTGTATTTTGAATGGCAGTTGCAGGTTTTTTATGGCATGATAATCTGTAAAAGCTTGTTATTTTATAGGCATTTTCTATTATTTGAACGAAAATAACTTCTAATCAGGATTTTTTTTTTACAGGTTTTCTCTGCTTCGTTCAATTACAGATCATATCAGTTAAAATCATAGAGAAATGTCTTCACTGTTAATCCTAAAAAGTGAATAAACAGCAAAGTAAAGCTGAGTTGTGCTCTGTGCTCCGTCCAGGTCGGGCCCTGATGAGGCTGACGGACAGGAAGCTGGAGAGGATGGGCATCATGCAGGAGGGCCAGAGGCAGCACATCCTGCAGCAGGTCCTGCAGCTCCGAGTCCGGGAAGAAGTCCGAACCCTGCAGCTGCTCACGCAAGGTACAAAACAAAGTGCAGCACCGTCAGAGGACTGTTCTGGGAGAATTCACAGCCACACAGCGCTCACACCTCGACAGATATTCACAGAACAGCGTTCATGCACAGGCCATCTGTCGTCATGGCGATGGCTGCATGTTTTTAGGTCCCACAGGATGAATCAGTCGGTGATTATGCAACCGCAGATTCAGGAACAGAGCTTCTGTTTGGTTTTTCTGAGCAACACGACCACTTAAAGGTGCTGAAGGTGCAGCTCCGACTGTAAACGTTCACCTGGTGGAGGTTTAAACTAGACAATTAGCAGGAAAATGAACAGAAACAAGAGCTGAAGTGATGCTTTATTTATCTACTGATGGCAAATGAGGATGAAAATACTGAAAGAATCATCTAAAAAAAAGAAACAAAGTTTGGACATGTAGGATGTGTGTATATGGTTGTATTTATACACTATTTATGCAGTATTTATACAGTATATATACAATATTTATCTGGTATTTGTACAGTGTTTATGCAGTATTTATCCAGTTTTGTGCAGTATAGTATTTATACTATATTTGTACAGTATTTATGTAGAATTTATACGGTATTTGGCAGTATAGTGTAGTATTTATGCAGTATTTACACAGCATTTATACACCCTTCATGCAATATAGTATTTATACAATGTTAGGAGAGTAATTATGCAATATTGATACAGCATTTGTATAGTATTTGTGCAGTATTCAGACAATATTTCTGCAGTATAGTGTTTATACAGTATTTATACATTATTTATACATTATTTATGCATTTTATACTGTATTTATGCAGTATTTATACTGTATTTATACTTTATGTTATTTCACTTAGTTTTTGTAGTATTTATGTATTTCAGTGGGGATTTAACAAATTTTTTGGTGGTGATTTTTTAAGTTTTTGTAATTTTTTTGGCGTGAAGTTATTTTGCGTCTTTTTGTAGTAATTTGGTTTCAGTTTTCATCAGAACTCAGATGTGTTTTCCTCCTATAATACCATGGTTCTATCTGCTGGACTGATGAAGTTCTGAGGCTCAGAAATGATGGAAAAAGTCCATTAAAAGTGATAAATCTGGACCCACCTCTGTGGACTTCAAGGACCTGGAACTGTGGAAATATTCACAGCATGAAGGTAGAACTCTGATCATTACTAAAGTTCCTGGAGATGAAGAACCAGATGATCTGAGGAGGTCAGAAGGGCTCTTAGTTCAGATTTGGTAGGTTTTCTGAGGGATGATGACAGTGTTCTGTGTTTATTCGCCACCCGAATTCTCTTCATTCATTCATTCTGCAGCATAATAACAATTCAACAGACTGTTTGACCTCCGCAGAGTTCTGGTCTCAGCATCACATAATCAGTCTGGAATCACACAAAGAGAGGAAAGTGAAGCAGCCTGAATTCACAGATGAATTGTGTTTATATTTGTGTTCCCAAACAGTCGACCATCCTGCTGCCTTTATGCTGATTCACTGAGCAGCTTCTCACTTCAACCTCATTTTTCTAATTTCTCCACAATGCACTTGTTCTGGTTGCACAACGCCGCTTATGTAGCAGGTTTCATAATGTCAACAGGGTGCTGCTATTTCCTCCCAACATCTATCAGCATCATGGAGCATCATCCAACATCTATCAGCATCATGGAGCATCATCCAACATCTATCAGCATCATGGAGCATCATCCAACATCTATCAGCATCATGGAGCATCATCCAACATCTATCAGCATCATGGAGCATCATCCAACATCTATCAGCATCATGGAGCTTCATCCAACATCTGTCAGCATCATGGAGCTTCATCCAACATCTATCAGCATCATGGAGCATCATCCAACATCTATCAGCATCATGGAGCTTCATCCAACATCTATCAGCATCATGGAGCTTCATCCAACATCTATCAGCATCATGGAGCTTCATCCAACATCTATCAGCATCATGGAGCTTCATCCAACATCTATCAGCATCATGGAGCTTCATCCAACATCTATCAGCATCATGGAGCTTCATCCAACATCTGTCAGCATCATGGAGCTTCATCCAACATCTATCAGCATCATGGAGCATCATCCAACATCTGTCAGCATCATGGAGCATCATCCAACATCTGTCAGCATCATGGAGCATCATCCAACATCTGTCAGCATCATGGAGCATCATCCAACATCTGTCAGCATCATGGAGCTTCATCCAACATCTATCAGCATCATGGAGCATCATCCAACATCTATCAGCATCATGGAGCTTCATCCAACATCTGTCAGCATCATGGAGCTTCATCCAACATCTATCAGCATCATGGAGCATCATCCAACATCTGTCAGCATCATGGAGCATCATCCAACATCTGTCAGCATCATGGAGCATCATCCAACATCTGTCAGCATCATGGAGCTTCATCCAACATCTGTCAGCATCATGGAGCTTCATCCAACATCTATCAGCATCATGGAGCTTCATCCAACATCTATCAGCATCATGGAGCTTCATCCAACATCTATCAGCATCATGGAGCTTCATCCAACATCTGTCAGCATCATGGAGCTTCATCCAACATCTGTCAGCATCATGGAGCATCATCCAACATCTATCAGCATCATGGAGCTTTATCCAACATCTATCAGCATCATGGAGCTTCATCCAACATCTGTCAGCATCATGGAGCATCATCCAACATCTGTCAGCATCATGGAGCATCATCCAACATCTGTCAGCATCATGGAGCATCATCCAACATCTGTCAGCATCATGGAGCTTCATCCAACATCTGTCAGCATCATGGAGCTTCATCCAACATCTATCAGCATCATGGAGCTTCATCCAACATCTATCAGCATCATGGAGCTTCATCCAACATCTATCAGCATCATGGAGCTTCATCCAACATCTATCAGCATCATGGAGCTTCATCCAACATCTGTCAGCATCATGGAGCTTCATCCAACATCTATCAGCATCATGGAGCTTCATCCAACATCTGTCAGCATCATGGAGCATCATCCAACATCTATCAGCATCATGGAGCTTCATCCAACATCTGTCAGCATCATGGAGCTTCATCCAACATCTATCAGCATCATGGAGCTTCATCCAACATCTGTCAGCATCATGGAGCATCATCCAACATCTATCAGCATCATGGAGCATCATCCAACATCTTCCTACATCTTACAATATCTTCCAACATCCAACATCTTCCTGCATCTTCAAGCATTTTCCAACATCCTCCAGCAATGAACATCTTCCCACATCCAACATGAACCAACATCTTCCAACATCTTCCAGTATCGTCCAGCATCTTCTAGCGTCTTCTGACATCTTCCAACATCTCCCAGCATCCAACATCATCCATCATCTTCCAACATCTTCCGTCTACCAACATCATCCAGCATCTTCATCATCCAACCTCATTCAACCTCATCCAACACAATCCAACATCATCCAGCATCTTCAAATATCTTCCAACATCATCCAGCATCTTCATCATCCAGCATCATCCAGCTCCCAACAGCCTCGGTCGGCTCTAACAGATCAACCTCGAGGCCCAGGAACCGATTCTTTGTCACTCTGTGAAATTCCTGGAAGACACTGGAGTAATAAAGCAGCTTCTCTCCCTCGATTCTGTTTCAGAGCCACAGCAAGCAGAAGACGGAGAGAGTGAGTTTAGCTGATTGGTGACTCTCTGCTGAGGGCGACTCTCCTTCAAATAAACATAAACTATTTTTATCTGATTCTGGTGACACTGGAGGAGCTTCAGCCCGACTGGAGCTGGCTGGAGTTTCTCTGCACCAGCTGTGTCACTGGGTGTAAAGGATGTGACCGAACCGGGAGAAAGTTGAGGCGGAGAAAACAGAAGTATTTTAAGTCTCCTAAGCTGTCGCTTCTGGAGATGCTTTTGGCAGCGAGCGAACAGAAATTGGAAGGAAGAGATGGCGGTGGAGTATTTGTGGGCCCGGGGCACAGTTCCTCGAGCTGTCGCTAAAGAGAGCTACAGCTGAGACAGAAACCCAGCGAGAGAGTGGCGATGAGATGATGAAGAGAAGGAAAGAAAGAGTGGGAGGATGGCAAGAACGGTGGGGAGGAGAGAGACTGGAGGTGACGAGGAAAGATTAGAAGGAAGGAGGTGAGAAAGAGGAGGTGAGAAAAGGAAACCCTGCTCCTCTGAGACGGTGGAAGACACTTATATTCATAGATAGATATATAAAGAAAGACAGAGAATGAAGAGATATATTTACTTCCACTTATGCTGCAACAAACTCACTGAGTCCTTTCTTAAATCTAAATAAGTCACTAAATTTACAAACTAAACCATAGCAAAGCCCTTAAATTCAAGAAAAAACAGAAACTAAAAGAACAAGAGCTCTAGAGTATTGTTTCATGAAAGGAAAAATGTTAATTATATGAAATTTTAACAAAAAACGCATCAAAATGCAAACTTATTGTTGAATATGTGAAAATTTTCAAACCAAACCAGGACGTCCAGCTGAGCGACAAGGATGAATGGATGAGATTAGAACACTGCTCTGATCACCAGTCAATTTAATGCCAGTTGGACTGAATCGGGAAAACAACACTTTAAAATGCACTTAAACAGATACAAAAAGATTAGAATATTCTTTGTCCGCAAAGTAAAACCGGAAACTCATATTTGATCCTCCCCAAACTGAGGATCAAACATGAATTTTCGCTATTTTCCCTAATTTTTCCTTTGCAACTTTGCAGAAAAGTCCGGACACAAATTACCAAAAAAGCGTCCTTTGTCATAGAAGTAGCAGAAATGTAAACCAAACCTTGGCAAACTACCATAAAGACAGAATTTCATTGAACCAACGTGATTAATCTGAATGCTGGACGAGCCTCTAGTTAGTCAGAATATTGTCTAATTGGTTGTCAGCTGTTGGGTTGACTGACATTTGGATGGGAACTGGACCCTTAAAACCAAAAATACACAAACTCAATCACCTAAATTCAATCTGGAACAAAAAAGACGACAATATTGCTCTAACCTCTGAAGGAAAAATCCAAATTTCATGATGATTCTGCTTAAATTTTAATGAGCAGGCCAAATGCAATTTTGCAAATACGAAATACCAACATATTACTGACGGAGTTTAAATTCTCAACGAGAATACGGCTCGCATTACCAAAGGAAAAATACAAAAGTCATGCATGATACTCCACTAACTGACATTTTAATTGCTCTTACGATGGTGATTGGGTTTCGTCTTATCAACATCTTGAATTTTTGAATCCCAGATGAGCCCCTAATGTCTAAAGTAGGCTCAAATCTGAAAAAAAATTGGTTTGAATTTGAGTTGAAATATTGACTGATTGGTTGTCGACTACTGAATTGACTACTGATTGGATTAAATGGGAAATTGATCACTAAAACAAGAATACACAAGTAAAGAACTTAAATTCAACCTAAAACAGAAACAAAAAAGAACAAGGTTAAAAGAACAGAATATTGCTCTCCTCTCCTAATAAAAAATATCTACTTTAGGTATGATTCTACCCGAATTAAAATTTTAACAAGTTCATCAACATGTCAAAACACAAAATAGCAGATACAATAGTGGTGTGTGTAAATGGTGGCAGCAGCATTACAAAACAAACCAGAACAGGTTACCATGGAGAATGAAAATCATCGAACCACCATTTTTAAATTTTTGAATCCCGGACAAGCCCCAAATTAGTCAGAACATTAATCAATTGGTTGGCTCAAAGCAGGGAGGACCAGAAATGAGTTGTAACTAGAAATAGGTTTATTTTACAGAACTTACAAGTGAATTAATCTACAAATAATATCCCAAATCCAGAGAAGGTGCACCATCTGACTCACCTGATACAGTGACCATAGAGCTGAACCTTTATGTTGACCCGACTCAGACTCCTGCAGGGAAAATCTGACAGACAGAAGATTAATATCAAAGAACAGCTGAGGAGAGGTTAGATGTCTTCAGGAACCAAAAGAGACGTCCTGTTGGTTTTACTTCAGCTCTTAGGATTAGTTTGACCTCCTGGAGAATCTACACAGACGTACACTGGACGTCCAAAAAAAACACTCTAATATTTCATTGGACCATTTTAGCTCTGGGAACGACACAAATTCTGCATGGCATCGTTTCTATAAACTTCTGCAATGTCACAGCATTTACTTCTGTCCAGAGATGCATCAATTTTCTACCAAGATCTTTATATATGTATATATATATATATATATATATATATATGTATGTGTGTATATACATCCATCCATCCCAAAGATCCTCGGTGGTTCTGAGGTCTGGACTCTGTGGAGGACAATCCATCTCATGCTCCCTGATCCACTCATTCTCAATGTGAGCCCATGAATCCTGGCATCATCATCTTGGAATATGAAGAGAACCTCCACTGATGTAAAGACCTGGTCATTCAGTATCTTCAGGTATCAGCTGACCTCATTCTTTGGGAACATAACGTTGGTGAACCTGACCAACCCCAGATCATAACCCTAACCCCCACAGGCTGGTAGACACTAGACATGATGAGTTCATCACTTCATCCTCTCTTCTTACCCTGATGCCCCCATCACTCTGGAACAGGGTAAATCTGGACTCATCAGACCACATGACCTTCTTCCATTGCTCCAGAGTCCAATCTTTATGCTCCACAGTAAACTGAAGCCTTTTTTTACTGATCATTCTCACTGATCAGTGGTTTTCTTAGAGCTACAGCTGTTTAGTCCCAATCCTTTGAGTTTGCTCTTACTTTCACTATTAAACAGTCATGAGTTCTACTGTTGATTTCCTACCATCATCTGAGAGTTTGTTCCTGAAAGATGATGGTTCTCCACTATCCTTCAGGTTTTAATGATGCTTTTTACGGTTCTTAACTGGATTTTAGTCGTTTCATCTCCTCAGTTGTTTTCTTTGCTTGATGCAGGCCAATAATTTGACCCTTCTGAGACAGATTGACATCCTTTCTATGACCACAGGATGTGTCTTCCAACATGGTTGTTTAAGAAATGAGAAGCTCCTCACTGCATCAGATAGGGTTCAATAAGTTGTTGCAGCTGAAACATATTAATCACTGCAGTAATTATCCAACGGAAGCCTCTTATTTATTTGCTTAGTTAAATCCAAGTGGTGACTTTTTCGGGCCAGGCAGTGGATCTGCTGCTTCAAGTTCCTCTTTTTTGACAGAATTACTTCTCCTTTGCTGTTTTCTCTACCTTCAATGAAACACTTACCTGCCTTGAAATGAGTGTACAGCCACTAGTTTGTGATTTCTTCAGTTATAATTATAGTAGTTTGAAAGAAAGAAACACAGTGTAGAAACTCGGTGCAGCGAAGTGCAAATTACAGATCAGGAAACGTGGAGCCGCCTGAAGGTAGCAAACAATTTTCTAACCAGAAAGGTGAGAACTAAAGCCTCGTCTCTGATATAAACCTGCCCAGTGGTTTCTCCTGTGCTGCTGTTAAGACAGACTTGAGGTCTGTGCGGCAGGAAGACGATCAGAGGGGCTGCAGAGAGCGATGGAGGTGCTGTAATTACTGCAGTGTACCAGACAGAATTAGCTCGACGGACAGTGATTAACCTTTAAGGCTTGCCGGGCCACGGGAGGGAAATAATTAGATTCCCGGCCTCTCGCTCTCTCTTTGGCATGCGGCGGCTCATGATGGCTTTTTGCTTACAGTCATCAGCGCCGGGCTGCGGCTCTGCAAACAGAAAGCGATATCCAGACAGTATCAGGTGTACGGCCTCTGCAGCAGGTTCAGGGAGCAGAATAAGACGCTTTAATGGGATGTTCCCCGAGGCCAGGATCACTCTACAGCGGTCTGAACAGCCGCGCTGCATCATGAGGAGAAACTCCACAGATTTTCTTTCTTCTGTCTAATCTCAGACAAGGACACACTGCAGGATGTGAATGCTAATGGTGCTATGCAGTGAGAGAGACGGTTGGTTGTTGTGGTCGCCTTGAACTTCAGGGTGAGTTAAGTGCTATTTAGCTGCTTCTGTTGCCAGTTTAATCATCAGAATTCGTCAGATTTTTGCTCCTAAATGGGTCATTTTATTTATTTGTTAACCTTCATTTAACCAGAAAAAATCCCATTGAGATGAAGAATCTCTTTTGCAAGGGAGACACAAACAAAGAAACAATAAAAAGATTAAATTTACAGGCGAATTTTGACAAACAAGGGCATGTTACGGAGTCAAGAACTCACAGTTTGGATTTAAAAGCGCTCAAGAAGATCAACTCAGATACTTTCCAGTCTTTCTGCAACACATTCCATGCAAAAGGTGCAGAATAAACAAAAGCCTTTTTCCCCGATTCAGTACAGACCTGTGGATCAGAAAGCAACAAATGATTTTGTGAACAGAGTGAAGATCAGAAGTTTTCTGTGCAGTTAGAGAACAAATGTAGGAGGGCAGTAGTCCAAGTATTTCCTCGTAAATGAAAGTCTACCAATGACAGATCCTTCTGGTGGCTAAAGCTGGCCATCCCACCCGAAACTGTAACTCTCAGTGGTGCGTCGACACTTTACAATTCATTTTAGACGATGGTGTTGCTCCACTGTCTTAGATTTGGTTGACTTTACTCATTTCTGTAGTCCTGTGAAATATTGTTTGCTGAATTTTCTGTTTTTTGACTGACTTGGTTTGATTGTTCACTTTATGAAGCATTTAAAAAAAAAACCTGAAACCCACACGTACGACCTTTTTCCAAAACCTGCTGGCTCTACACACTAAAGATATTTCACCATCTGCATTTGTTGTTTGTTTTTACACTTGTCTCTGTGGAAACACTGCCTGCAGTTCAACCGAAAACTCAGACTTTTTGTCATTCTTTGTTGCACTTGAGTCAGTCTTGAATTTATGGTTAACAAGGAGTGCAGAACTGACTCAGAAACTGTCCAAAAAACTTGAAACCTGTCCAAAAAAATCTAAATAGTTGTCTCCAATGACTTAAAACTGTCCAGAATTACTAGAAAGTTTGTCTCAGACTGTCAACAATAACTCAAAAATTTGTCAAAATAACTTGTTGAAAATAAGTTACAGGTGGTCTTTAATGACTCAAAGCTTTCCAAAGTTGCTCAAAAATGTCTATCGGCACAAAATTTGTTTAAAATGATTTGAAACTTATAGGTTAAAAGGTGTCTCTATTGAATTGAAACTTAACCAAAAAAAACTCTTTTTTTTTTTTTTTTTTTTTTTTTTTACACTAGCAGTTTCAGGAGGAAAAACACATCTGAGTTGTGTTAAAAAAAATAACTTAAAATAACTTTTTTTTTAAAAAAGCTGGAAATTTACCACAAAAAGAGGGCCACAACGAAAAACAACATGAGCCAAAATCACGTTAAAAAGATGCAAAATGACTACAAAAAGGCCAAAACTGACACAAAATGACCCCAAATCACCACAGAATTTACAGGATCTGCTGCAGTTTTTTGCAAGTTTAGGACTGATGCATTCAGGAAGAGGTCATTTCAAAGAGATGTCACAATTTGAAGCTTTGATTTGATTTTCCAAACAGAACATCACATTACATTCAAGGACATTATGTTCAGATTTGAAAATCCAGCAATTCTTTCTGTGTTTTCGCTTTATGATAAAGAATCTCGTTATTGCAAAGACTTTATTTTGGGTGTTTGTTTTTTTTAATTTAGACACTTAGAATAAAGTGTCATCAATGAAATATGTCGATTTTAAACTTAGATTTGGAGAATTTTACCAATGAAATGTTCCATCACAGATGAGTAGTACATGGACCTCTGAAAAGCTGAAAATTCTGTGTTTTTTTTTTCTGAAGCACAGGGTGTAACTTTGGCACTTTTTAAAAAATACTTCATGCCTTTCAAACTCCTTGGCAGGTTTTGGGGGTTGAGAGGATTAAAGTGTGAAAGCAGAACGTGCTGAACATGGGTTTCCTGAATTCTAACAACTAAACGATCCTCCTTAAGCTGAGAGGAATAACCGAATGTTGTTTTCTCAGATGACATCGAAGCTCTCAGAGTGTCGCGTTTAAAAAACACTAAACTGCCCTCGACGGCTGCGGTTCTGCTGCTTTGGTCGGGAGGAAATGAACAAACAGATAAAATCAACAGGGGAAAAAATGCAGCTTTCATAAAATGTCAACACACGTAAAGCAACAAGTCGAAATGTGAAAAGGAAGAATATTCCATAAAAAAAATCAATGCGTAGCAGAAAACCAATAAAAGCCAGTTTTATGAGCTGATTTAAAAAATGATACTGTCACGGCTGTGTAAGAGCAAATTTCAGAATATTACCTTTAACAATGGAGCTGTTGGGGTTTGGCAGCACATCTGTTATTTTTAGTTGGATATTCAGTACCATGATGCAGCTTCCAGCCTCCATTCAGCCTGATTTCTTATTATTTCTGTATTTCATTGTGAGCTGTCACATCTGCAAACCTGAGAAAACACTAATCTTAAACGATAATTGCATTTATAGAAGGAAAATGGCTATCCAATGCTGCGACTCCAGAACTTTGTGGTTTTTGAGCTTCATCGTCCCCAATCTCCTCCATTTGTAGAGAATGTTTCTCAGTGTGGATCTGAAGAGAAAGATCTTTGTTTCTCCTCCCAGACTGATCTCATTCTCCATCATCCTATCTGGAATTTCCTATGAATTAAATACACCATTCTGGGGAGTTTCACTGCTGTTCAAAGATCATTTCTCCTGCTGTGGATCCGAGCCCTTCCCAGAGCTGATTCAACTCTTCCTCCTCTCTTCTGGAATTTCTTACCGTTTTGGCAGAGCGTCCTGCTGGTGAGAGCCTTCAGCCAGCTTCATTCTTCTGAAAACGCTCTATTTAAGCGATGATTTCATGGAGCAGGTCTGGTAATGATCATTCCTGGGTGTGTCCAGTGCAGCTGCAACCACTTCTTTGATTTATTATTTAAGGAGGTGAACACTTTCTCACACAAGCCTTGTTTGTTTTTTGGTCATTTCATGTAAAATCAACTAAATCTGTACAAAATCCCCCCAGAACTCCTCAGAATCAGCTGGTTCAACAACTACTATAACTGAAAACGCTGGAAAATTGCTACCAAATGAGACCAAATCGACAACAAAAGGGCCAAAATTACCACAAAGAAGCCTAAAATAAGCACAAAATTCCAAAACTACCACAAACAGGGCACAAAATGACCCCAAATCACCACAAAAAGTTGGTGAATATATCACAGAAGAACACAATATCTCCTCTAAAAGAAGCAAAATTACCCCAAGGAATCATCTGGTTCTTCATCTCCAGTAACTTAACAATGATCAGAGTTCTACCTTCATACTGTGAATATTTCCAGAGTTCCAGGTCCTTGAAGTCCACAGAGGTGGGTCCAGATTTATCACTTTTTAATGGACTTTTTCCATCATTTCTGAGCCTCAGAACTTCATCAATCCAGCAGATAGAACCATGACATTTAGGAGGAAAGACACATCTAAGGTCTGATGAAAACTGACACCAGATCAGTTTTCATCCATCCAGGTGTCACAGTTGTTCAGCGCCATTGTTTCCCATAACTTTCGACAATTTTTGAGTCATTCAGGACTTTTTGGAGACATTTTGAACGAATTCTGAACACAATTTGAAACTTTTTTCAAGTTGTTTTTGACAGTTTTTGAGTAACTGTAGACAATTTATGTGTCATTCTAGACAAATGTTGGTTCTTTATGGACAATGTTTTTTTTAAATCAAATTAGATAAAACTTAAGTCATTCTAAACAAATTTTTGTGACAGACACATTTTCAGTCATCCAGGACATTTTTTGGTGTCATTAAGGATGACTTTTGAACCGTGTTGAACATTTCCAGAGTTCCAGGTCCTTGAAGTCCACAGAGGTGGGTCCAGATTTATCACTTTTTAATGGACTTTTTCCATCATTTCTGAGCCTCAGAACTTCATCAGTACAGCAGATAGAACCATGACATTTAGGAGGAGAAACACATCTGAGTTCTGGTAAAAACTGACACCAGACCACCACAAAAAGGCGTAATTACAACTTAAAGACACAAAATTGCCATAAAAGGACATGAAAGAAGCACAGAATGATGCACAAAAACAAGATAAGCACACTAAAATACCACAAAAGGACATTACATCACCAAAAAAAGATGGGATGTATCCTAGTTTGAACAGTTAAACTGCAGCACCTGATTGAAAAAGTGAATTCTGGGTAAACTTTCAAGGCTGGTTTTGTGTCTCTTCTGACCACAGCTACCACAGTGAATGCATAGTCCTGACAGTGAAGCAGTGCGATAGTATGGGGCTCGAGAAAACTTTCAAATTTGGGCAAACTTTCAAGGCTCATATCAGCATGTGTGATGGGTGGTTGGTCAGAACAGTTATAGACAATGAAGGGATCATTTTACCTACAGAAGACACCAGGATCATCTTCTCTTCCTCGACTTTAAATTAGAGACCTTGGAACTTTTATTTTGCATTTATTCTGGTTGTCTTTGCTTTATGTTAAATTTGCTTGAAGGTGAAACACATTTTAGTCTGAAATGCACAAAGAAACACAAGAAATCGTACGGGGTTCAATACTTTTCCGGTTGTAATTCCAACTTGTATTGTGATTCATTTACTGCTGGAGTCTGGTATTAACAGTAACTCCAGTGAAACAGGCAGACGTGGATAAATGAACTTTAAAATGAGCAGAACTGTGACAGACTCCTGTTTGACCCGGCAGCTCCTTCCGAGTTTCTCTTGTGTTGTTGATGTACAGTTGATATTTTGCCTTAATAAGTGTTTTCATAGAAACAAAAGAGGATCTTTCCGCACCTGAGATGGTATTTCAGAGGTCGCAGTGAGAAACAAAAGCTCTCCAAGCAGATCAAAGTGAGTTCCGGCTTCATATTAACCCCTGTGACACCTTTAAAAGTCAAACTCTGAGACAATACAGAAGAGGGGATGAGAACGTTACGTTTAATTAGGTTGTTTCCTTGATAACCATTGAGAAAGTTGTAAAAAAGCCTCCATCGACTGAACTGAATCTCTGAATTAACTCCACTACAAAGACTGGAAGCTCTCGTGTTTCTTCCCTCCTGTAGAAAAAATGATAAAAAAAATCTCATTTTACTCTTCCTCTTTATTCAATTTCATGCTTATAGCCATTTCAGAGTTTTCAATAACACCCCTATGCCAGTAAATATGCTATTACTGGCTTGTGAAATCATCACTCTTAAAAGAAACTTGAATTACACAGCTGACAGAGCTCCATGAAAGTGGTTTTCTGAGTACATAGCGCTAATCTGTGGATGTAGACACAGGCTCAGTGCTTACGCTTCATTTACTGTAACAGAGTCTCATTTAAAAGGAGAGACGAGGACGAGTTTGTAGAAATTAGACCGAGATGCTTTACAGTTTCAGCTCCCTTCACTTCGCCTCAGTGTCCGACTGAGTTTGTTTTAAGATGCTGAGAATCCGTCATTTACATTTAAAGTTAAGTAAACACATGAATTTTTCCTCCTTCGTGGACCCGTAATGTAACTAGGATCTGTGAAGGCCTAAAAATACTCGCAAAGACTGGAAACTTTGCACACACATCAGGAACGGAGAAAAATGTGATATTATAATGGAATTGCATAGGTGTGAGCCAGAATTTCACAATAGTGGCACCTGGAAAAATTCAAACATGAACTGTGGCCAGTATGTATCACCTACAGCTATGAAAGTTGGTAGGCACATGTAGCTTGCCAAGACGCACAAAAAACTAATTGGCACCCATAGCTAAAACTGAACAGGAAGTCAGCTATTTTGAATTATGTGTCATATTTTAGCCGATTTTTGATCAGCTTTTGCACATTTTCAAAATAAACTCAAACAGGGTAACCCCAACAGAGCTCATATTTGACCAGGATGTACAGCAGGCACTGGTGGTCAAAAGTCAAAATGCTCTGCAAAAGTCTGAATAAAGGTGTGGAAATGGCGGCCCGTGGAATTTCGACGTTTCACCGTGAAACAGGAAGTGCTGTCCAAATAGCCAGGACGTGCTCCAGTCTGCCTCAAACTTTACATGTGTGATCAGAGGCCAGCCCTCATCAGATCCAAAGTTTAAAAACACACTCAGTCACAGCACCCCTTCATGGACATGCTTGGATTCACTGACCAGCAAGGATATGAGGCCAACACTGCTTGCAGCTTTAATTAGGGTTCAAGCTCCAAATGGGGCAAACACTCTATTGAAACCCATGGGTTTGTTTTTCCAACATGTGATTAAAATCCTCGAGATAACAGCAGCTGCAGTCACTTTTCTTAGACACAATACTCTGAATTTCTTCCTCTGGTCCCAGTGTGACTGCTTTTGTGGCCTCGGGGCTGTAAATGAAGGAAGTTTTCCTGTTGTGCTTCAGTCGACCTCAGTTCCTTTGCTTCTGGCGCCTTAATGAATTATCTCCTCAGTCAGAGATCTTCAGTCGACAGGATGTCCTGCTCTGTCTTTTGTTTTAAAACTAGTTCAACATGCAAACTTTGCATGAAGCTTCCCTGAGCTAAGCACAAATAAACTGCTCAGTCTGTGGTTCCAGGTTTCCCCCAGAGAGCAGATTAACTCTTGATTTAACAGTCTAGTGATTGTGGGATAACGAGCAAACGATCAATAAGTTTAATGGTTCCAGCCTGAACAGGAACACTGTGCGAGATCTGCAGAAGTATCGAGCAAAAGATCCTGTAGTTATTCTGTTAATGGATTTACTTTGCAGATTTCCAACAACACTAAGACTCCAGTTGTTAATAATTGGCTGTAACAGACACTTCCTTTGGCTGCCCAGGTTCATGTGAGGATAACAGCCTTAAATAGCAACATAGATGCAGCAAAAACAGCATTTTCACCTACTTTAACTTTAACCCACTTAGACTCAAAAACTCTCAAGGTTTCCCTTGAAACAAACGCTAAAACCAGAAATACAGAAAATCATCATCCAAAGTGTAGATTTTTAGGTTGGAGACCAGTTTGAGTCTCAGATTGTGACTGTAAATAGATGTAAACATGAGTCCTATTTGATTTTAACTGTTGGAAGTTGTGCACTTTTTACATTTATACGGTGAGAACAGGAGTAGAAACTCTGAAAATTAAAATAAAAAACTCTCAAAATATCACAATAAAGCCTCACGTTTTGAATTTGGTGCGTCAGTAAAAGATAAATGTTTCACTGGTTTTCATTACCTGCAGTTGGTTTTGATTGCCTGTGCACTGGTTTCCATCATTTTAATACATCTTCCTTCATTTGAGGTTAGATGAACATTTCTTTGTCCTCTCTTTGCACCTTATTCAGTTATTTAACGGCTCATGACCCGAGCATCAGCACCACCGCTGGGTCTCAGCATCAGCAGATCCTGAATTTGAAATGACTCAGATCCTCGTCTTTTATGGAGAACGGCCAATGGCTTCTATTTTCAGGCTATCGTGACTGAATACAGCGTCTTTACTCTAAAGTCTTTATTGAATCTCTTCACTGTGCAGCAGCTCAGGGTGACTGCTGTCCTTCCTTTGGGCTTTTCTCTGAATCAGATGTCTTTTTGAGTGTGTTGAGCTGAAAGCTCTCATTATCCGACTCCTCTCCTCAGGCTCTTGCCCTCTATGGAGGCAGTTCCTCCTTAACCCTCCCTCGACTCCATCCATCCTCCCTCCATCTCCCCTCTTTCCTTCGCTCCCTCTTTTTCTTACTGCAAGCGAAGGTCAAATTAATTCTTTTTCATAATTTCCCGTCAGCGAGATTCCTCCCTCAGAGACTCCATCTATGGCTCGGTGCCTGAAAGATGTGATTAAGGTGAAGACAAAGTGAATACCTGAGTCTGACAAAGTGAATCGTGTTTTTTTTCCCCCAGATCCATATGGATATAAGAGCTGTATAATATCACACCTGATGCAGGTTGCCACCGTTTCAGTCCTGCTGTGCTGTGGATTTGAATCCAGCGTGGATGCCCTGGGTGGCTGCACATTAGGAACTATTATGGTCTCACACTCACAAAGGGAATGTCATTACGAACAAATGGTTTCAGTGCTCGGACAACAGCCAGCGCCCTCAGCTCGCTCATTAACACTGCAGGTCTCTGAGGAATGAACGTCCAAAATCCAGCTGCACACCTGTGAAGGTAATAATGTTATGAAGTGCAGAGAGTAATTGCTTCCTTGCCTTTTATTAAAGCATGACTTGAAACTGACCGTTGTAATGAAGGAGAGCAGGAACCCCCGTCGCCAACCGAGTCCAGCTCAGAAATACGAAGGGAGGAGGGAGGAATGAAGGACGCAGAGGAAAAAGAAAATGAGGGTAGCTAATGTGGCACATTGAAAAGAAAACCCCCCTCCTGCTGTAAAAAATACTTTTTTTATAACCTCGAGCTGTAATTCTCCTTGACACGCAGTGAATTCTGGCCCTCTGGAGGCCTCCAATTACATACTTTCCCTTTTCACCTCACTCCAAACGCTTCGCTCTGGACCACCAGTCGGCCATTTTCTTTATTTCTGCAGGAAAAAAGAGCAAAGAGAGAGAGAGAGAGAGAGCTGACAGCGTCAAGGTTAGCGTTTCATCTGCTTGTACCCGGGGAGAGGCAGGAATTCAACACTCTTACCTCCAACTCCGGCTCTCAAGGACGCCAGAGCAGGAAGCAGCCGAGTATGAACAACATGCGCGAATCTGCTAATGAAGCCGAAGACAGGAGGGCGTCGGCGGAATTCAGAACGAAGCGAGGAAGCAGATGAAACGGAGGCTAAACAGGAGGAATGAAGAGATAACGGATGCAGACGAGCAGGTGGAGCAGCCTGAGGCTCCGGCAGGCGGTGACCTCCGACCTCCAGTCAGGAAAACAGATGCTTTGACAGGTCAGCTGATCGCTACCTGAGTCTCCAGAGAGTCCTTGGCAGCCAAATGTCCGGTCGGGTTGAAGGCTTCGCCGCAGCTCTGTAAAGTGGAATCAGCATCAGTCTAATACGACAGACGAGATGCGAGCCACAGAGGATGAACCTCAGCAGAGCATTACAGCCGGCGATCTGTCATCGATCTAGTTAGAGTGAACTCTCACTGTGGACTGTCATTTTTCACCACAATGCAGAAACAGTCAAACACCTTTCTTTCACTACGACTCCACAGACAGGATCCAGATTTCTCCACAGGTTTGTTAGCAAGGAAAGGGTGAAACTGAAATAAAACGCAGAAAATACAATACAATTAGGCACTAGACAAAGAGTTAACTAAACCAGCTTATAAATACAAGCAAATTGCCTTTAATGTGTTAAATCTGCAACGAAAAAGCAAATAAACAATGAAGCAGTTATCTTCTGATTATCATAAACAAAATGTAGTCCTAAAGGCAAAGGCAAACATTATGCACATTAGCATAAAATTTTCAATTTACATCACTGCTATCTCTTCAATACCTGTGCAGGAACACAATTAGATATGAAATACAATATAAATCCTGATGATGCTGCCACAAAATCTACTGCTGGCGCAGACAGATGCAGATAACACCAGGCTGTTAGAGGCATAGATATATACAAACGCTAGATGTCTCGAGACGGAGTCGGCGGCGTCGTCACTTGGCGGCCATCTTAGGACAGGGGACTGCTCTGGCGCACTGTACTGTAGTCAATGGTAAGGTGGATGATTTCCTCACTTTAACACTCATAACTCGCTCAATTTTTGATTGATTTACAAACGGTTTAGTTTATTACAAACCTTATTAACGTGGCTATGATTCAGGCTCAATTCCGAAATCGCAGCTTTTCGTTTTGAAAAATGCGGCATAGTTGTATGTCTTTTCTGCCTGGCTACTCACATTGAAGATGGTGTTACTCACAATCTGATTTTCAATTATTAGGTTTTCCTGAGACCAACGTTTTTTGAGAACCTAATCTTTAGGCGAAATTACATTCTTTGTGGTTGTGGTTGTATTTATTTGCTTGTTAAGAGACTTTGATTGAGACCTTAGACTTATTGTTTGTATACATCTATGCCTGGATTAGTTAGCCTGCAGCCGAAATGCATTGTGGGTAATGTAGGCACCAGGTTCATGAAAAGAAAAGACATCATCTCTTTTTGTTGTGCATTGATTTTGGTTGAGCTTTGTTTTTATCTGTGCATTAGAAAGCTGATAGTAATAAAAAAGTGCAATGTTAAATATTAAAATTACATTTACATCCATTTATGCTGAAAAAAGCTGATATCTGTGTTCATTATTATATGAATTCAATGGTTTTAATTATTCTTATGTAAGCAGTAAAACAAGTACATCTCTGACGTTTATAACAAACCAAGCTGTTGTAAAATCGGTTGAAAATTGAGCAATCTACAGTGATTTTAAAATCCATGCTCCATTGACTTTAATGTTATGAGTGATCAAGCAGCCCTGTCCCAAGATGGCCGCCATGTGGCGACGTTGCTCCCCATAGGCTGACAGCGCTCATGAGCCATCGAGTGTTTGTATATATCTATGGTTAGAGGTAGAACACTTCCTGAATCAAGTCACGTGACATGAACAGATGATCAACTGAGAAAATGATCAGGAACGGCCACCAGGAGGTGCTATAACGAGCATAAATCTCAACTGTAACAGAACACGCTGGTTTCAGCAACATGCAAACTGGTTACCTGCACCCTGACCTCACCGAGCCACACACTGGTTTTAGCCATGTTTGCACTTGTTTTGGTAACTTGCAAACTGGTTTTAATTGCCTGTAGTGGATTGAATTAGCCAGACGCTGGTTTTATTGAGCTGTGTATTGGTTTTAGTTCCCTGTCCACTGGTCTTAGTAACATGCAAACTGATTTAATTGTCTCTGCTAGTTTTAGCTAGCTTATACTAGTTTTAGTAACTTTCAAACTGGTTTTTGAAACTTGCAAACTGATTTTGTGCTGGTTACTGTTACCTGCACACTGGTTTTAATTATCAGCACTCTGGTTTTCTTAGCTTGCGAACTGGTTTAAGTTACCTGCACAGTGGTTGTTGTTACCTGGGCACTGGTTTTAGTTACCTGCATATTAATTGTAGTTACCTTTGTGCTGCTTTTAGTAGCTGCACACTGTTTTTTTTTTAAAACTTGCAGTCTGTTTTTATAGACTTTTGTACGATTGTAGTACACTGCTTTAAGCTACACACTGGTCTTAGACATGTTTGCACTCGTTTTAGTAACTTACAAACTGGTTTTAATTACCTGCGGTTGGTTAAATTAGCAGAACACTGGTTTAATTTAGTTGTGCATTGGTTTTAGTTACCTTCACGATGGTTTTAGTAACAGGCTAACTGGTTTAATTGTCTCATTAGTAACTTGCAATCTGTTTTTTTTTTAACCCTTTACGCTTCAGTGCGTCGTAGGTGTACCGCCGGCAGTACACCTACTAATTTTCATAGGAATTTCAAGAATGTCCGGCGGCTGCAAACACGATTATATAAACACTATACGCCGATGGAAAGCTTAGATTCTCATGAATCCGCCGGTATAAACCACTTTCAGATGCGATTACCTCAGCGGGTGAGAAAAACACATTTGTCCGACAAAAACAAATATTCATCCATCCATTCTCTATACACGGCTTCAACGCACACAGCGCGACTCACATTTCCGGGTTCATTATTACACACAGAAAAAAAGATTCCACAAAAATGGCCATAATCCAACCTTTTACATCCAGACAACACAAGCCAGTAAACTATTTTGTCCAAAACATGTCCTGAAGTCGGTATAAAATCCACGAATCGGTCGTTTTCAAGGAAATGCACCTCGCGATGTGCGTCCAATATTCCCTTTATTTTTCGTAATTTTTTTTATTTAAAAATAGAATATTAGCGATTTTTTGTACTGAAAACGGCTGGAATTGACTGAAGCTTAAAGGGTTAAACCTTTGTACAAGTTTTAGTAACTTGCAAACTGCTTATAATTACTCACACTTATGCTAAGTATAACACTCAGGGGTTGTAGTTACTCATTTTAGTAACTTGCAAACTGGTTTTAGTAACGTGTAAACTGGTTACCTTCACACTGGTTACCACTGATTTTAGTTAGCAGCTCACTGTTTCAGTTACTTTCGCATTGGTTTAAGTTAGCCACACACTGGTTTTAGCTATCTGTAAACTAGTTCTAATAACTTGCATACTAGATTTAGCTTTCTTCACACTGGTAAACTGTCTTTTTTTTATTTCCTGTGCTGGTTTTAGTGGGGGTTTTTTTATGACCAGCAGAATGGTTTTCATAGCTTGCAAACTGGTTCTTGTTACCCGCACACTACTTTAAGTGACCTTCTTCATGTTAGTAACTTGCTAGCTGGTTTTAATTACCTCTGGTAGATTAAACTAGCTAAACACTGATTTTATTTAGCTGTGTATTGGTTTTAGTTACCTTCATGTTGGTTGTAGCTAGCTGCACACTAGTTTTAGTAACTTGCTAACTGGTTTTAATTACCTGCAGTAGATTAAAACTAGCTAAACACTGGTTTTATTTTATTTAGCTGCATATTGGTTTAAGTTACCTTCATGCTGGTTGTAGCTAGCTGCACCCTAGTTTTAGTAACATGCTAACTGGTTATTGTTGCCCGCACACTAGTTTAAGTGATCTTTGTGCAGTTTTAGTGGTTAGTGGTAATCTTTGTGCTGGTTATAGGTACTTGCAGAGCGGTTTTAATTGCTGCATATTGGTTTATATAACTTACAAGCTGGTTTTCTAGACCTTTGTACGAGTTTTACTTACTTGCACACTGCTTTAAGTTATCCACACATTGGTCTTAGTGATCTGCACACAGGTTTTAGCTACACACGTGGACAAAATTGTTGGTACCCCTCAGTTAAAGAAGGAAAACCCACAATTCTCACTGAAATCACTTGAAACTCACAAAAGTAACAATAAATAAAAATTTATTGAAAATTAAATAATCAAAAACAGCCATCACTTTTGAATTGTTGATTAACATAATTATTTAAAAAACAAACTAATGAAACAGGCCTGGACAAAAATGATGGTACCTCTATAAAAGATTGAAAACTATTTGACCAGAGTGACATGATTAACTCAGGTGTGTCATTTAATTGACATCACAGGTGTTTCCAAACTCATAATCAGTCAGTCTGCCTATTTAAAGGGAGACAAGTAGTCACCCTGCTGTTTGGTGAAAAGGTGTGTACCACACTGAACATGGACAACAGAAAGCGAAGGAGAGAATTGTCCCAGGACATCCGAAAAAAAATTATAGACAAACATCTTAAAGGTAAAGGCTATAAGACCATCTCTAAACAGCTTGAAGTTCCTGTGACAACAGTGGCTCATATTATTCAGAAGTTCAAGACCCACGGGACAGTAGCCAACCTCCCTGGACGTGGCCGCAAGAGGAAAATTGATGACAAATTGAAGAAACGGATCGTTCGAATTGTATCCAAAGAGCCCAGAGCAACCTCCAAAGAAATTAAAGGTGAACTCCAAGGCCAAGGTACATCAGTGTCAGATCGCACCATTCGTCGTTGTTTGAGCCAAAGTGGACTTCATGGGAGACGACCAAGGAGGACACCACTGCTGAAAAAAACTCATAAAAAAGCCAGACTGGAATTTGCAAAAATGCATGTTGACAAGCCACAAAGCTTCTGGAAGAATGTCCTTTGGACAGATGAGACCAAACTGGAGCTTTTTGGTAAGGCACATCAACTCTATGTTCATAGACTCAAAAACCAAGCATACGAAGAAAAGAACACTGTCCCTACGGTGAAACATGGAGGAGGCTCAGTAATGTTTTGGGGCTGCTTTGCTGCATCTGGCACAGGGTGTCTTGAAAGTGTGCAAGGTACGATGAAATCTGAAGACTATCAAGGCATTCTGGAGAGAAATGTGCTGCCTAGTGTCAGAAAGCTTGGTCTCAGTCGCAGGTCATGGGTCTTCCAACAGGACAACGATCCAAAACACACAGCCAAAAACACCCAAGAATGGCTGAGAGAAAAGCGTTGGACTATTCTAAAGTGGCCTTCTATGAGCCCAGATCTGAATCCTATTGAACATATGTGGAAGGAGCTGAAACATGCCATTTGGAGAAGACACCCATCAAACCTGAGACAACTGGAGCTGTTTGCTCATGAGGAGTGGGCCAAAATACCTGTTGACAGCTGCAGAACGCTCATTGACAAATACAGAAATCGTTTAATTGCAGTGATTGCCTCAAAAGGTTGTGCAACAAAATATTAAGTTATGGGTACCATCATTTTTGTCCAGCCCTATTTCATTAGTTTGTTTTTTAAATAATTATGTTAATCAACAATTCAAAAGTGATGGCTGATTTTGATGATTTAATTTTCAATAAATTTTTATTTATTGTTACTTTTGTGAGTTTCAAGTGATTTCAGTGAGAATTGTGGGTTTTTCCTTCTTTAACTGAGGGGTACCAACAATTTTGTCCACGTGTGTACCTGTGCACTTCTTTTAGCTACTTGTGAACTGGTTATAGTTACTCGCGCAAGACTTTTAGTTACTTGCCCACTAGTTCCAGTTAACTGCACAATGGTTCTATTTACTGGCACATTGGTTTGACTTATTTGCAAACTGGCTTTAGTTACTTTCACCCTGGTTTTACTTACTTGCACTCTGGTTCTCGTTACCTGAACAATGGTTCCATTTATTCGCCAATTGGTTTTACTTTTATATGCACTGGTTTCAGTTACTTGTGACATGTTCTTAGTGACTTGCAGACTGGTTTTAGTTACCTAAGCGATAGTTGTAGTTACATTTGTGCTGGTTTTAGTGCAGCTCAGCGTCATGTCAGCTTCACTGCAGCTCTATAATGTGTCTGTTGAGGAGGGAAGTTTGCAGAGGACTCAACTGTCAATACTGTGTTTGTACAGACGTGATTTTGAGCCTCAGAGGCCGAACCTCAGCCGTGTGTTAATGCCAGCGGTCTGTAATGGAGTTCATGCATCAGGCAGAAGTTAATCCGTGTGTCTGTGTTAAATCCCAACCTGAACCCTATATAAAAACAATCCTGCTGGTCAATGAATCCCTCAGTAGTTTTCTTTTTTATGTCTTTTTAAAGCAGAAGCTGGTGCTCAGGTTTCGCTGCGCCTCATTCATTAGTTTACAGCGAAACAGAAGCCATTAGAAGTGGCTGTATCGGTGGCCTGAGCTCGGCTGGTTCCACTCTGTCTGCTGAGGTCTCCAGCCTCCCTGACCACCTCCGGACATCCAGGAGCCCAGACAGCTGGACAGCCCAGACTCCTGAGAACACTCCTGCAGCTTCCCAGCATTCGCTCATGATCTTACTAACCCGGATCAATAGCCAGAGGACACTTCCTTTACTCTGGCCATTACCCCATAAACATGCCCAGCATGGCTCCAGACTTGTGTAATGGAGAAGAGGAAGAAGCAGCAGAGGAGGATTCAGCTGATTGTGGTGGTAAACCATCGCTTAATGCATCATCAGGACCGCCTGCATAATGTGTTAATGTTTTACTGTTTCATGGTACTTTAATTGGTATAACTTATTAATGACAAATATTCACAGTGTTGAAACCCCTTCAGACTACTTAGAACACAAGAATACACATTAGAGAAATACTGCAGTTAAAACATGGTTGTTAATGGATCCATTAGCAGCTGCTGTGGGACAAAAATACTTTTTAAGTGGAATCTAGTTATCTGCAAACTGGTTTCAGTTACCTGTCCACTGGTTTTAGTTACTGTCACACTAGTTTTACTTAACTGTGCACTGGTTTTAGTTACTTGTACACTAGTATAGTAACCTGTGCATTTGTTTTAGTTACCTAAACATTGGTTTTAGTTTCCTTTGAACTGATTGTGGTTACCTGTGCATTGGGTTTGGTTACCTAAACACTGGTTTCAGTTACCTGTGTGTTGGTTTTAGTTACATAAACACTGGTTTCAGTTACCTGTGTGTTGGTTTTGGTTACCTAAGCACTCGTTTTCGTTATCTTTGACCTGGTTTTAATTGCCTGCACATTGTTTTTATTACTTGTACACTGGTTTTAGTTACCTAAACACTGGTTTTAATTATGTAAATACTGGTGTTACTTACCTATACCCTGGTTTCATTGAACCACATACTGATTTAAGTTACATGCACATGGGTTTTAGTGCCCACAATGGCTTTCATTACCTGCATACTGGTTTTAGTGACTTAAACACTGGTTTCTGTTATCTGCACTCTGCTTTCAATTAGGATTAGAATTTCTTTGACGTTTGAAATGTCTTTGTCTTTAATGCTGTGAGTGTGCAGGTAAAACAGCTCCTGTAACCATCAGAGGACTTTCCCTTTTCATCTCATTTCTGTCTATTTATGTGAGATCCAAGCAGACATCCAGCGACGCCAGGAGCTGGAGTGACAGACATAAAAAGAATATTTATTCACTGAATCATCTCAGGATGCACAGCTCCATAGATGCATGAAGTCGAGCAGAGAGGAGTGAACAGGAGGAGGATACAAGGACATTCAGAGGGAAATGAGGTGCAGCGAGCAGGTACATAAAAGGAAATGATGTATATTACGCCGGTGCAGGATCACAGTTTGTGTATCCAGGATTTATGGCTGCGTGCTTAGCAACAGAACAGCAGAACACCTGATCATCCATTATTATTGTAACATCTCTCAGTTCAGGGCAGCGGTGATTGATGGGGAGCCGCTAATGACTCTGGGATGGAAATTAGCACAAAAGTGGCTCCGAGTGTTTAAAAAGCTGCTGTTTGCAAATGGAAAGAACACAGTCATTAGTCAGCTTATTATAAAGGTGGTTCATAATGGAGGTTTCAGTTGCCGACACACTGGTTTAAGTTGCCTGTTGACTGGTTTTAGTCATTTGTACACTGGTCTTAGTTGTACATCAATATAGTAACCTACAGACTGGTTTTACTTATTCACTGGTTTTGTTGACCTGTACACTTGTTTTAGTCACTTTCAAACTGGTTTTGGTTGCCATCGAGCTGGTTTTAGTTAACTGTATGCTGGTTTTAGTCATTTATACACTGGTCTTAGTTGTACATTAATATAGTTACCTGCACAAGGACTTTACTTACTGGTATTGTTGACCTGTACACTGGTTTTTGTCACATTCAGCCTGGTTTTAGTTACCATCAAACTGGTTTAAGTTAACTGTATGCTGGTTTTTGTTACTTGTACACTGGTTTTCATCATTTGTACACCAGTCTTAGTTGTATGCTAGAATAGTTACGTGCACACTGGTTTTAGTTACCTGCGGACTGGTTTTTATTACCTGTACACTGGTTTTACTTAATTGTCCACTGGTTTTGATTACTTGTGCACTGGTTGTAGTTCGCTGGAAACTGATTTTAGTTAGTTGCTCACTGGTTTTATTTACCTATGCACTGATTTTAGTCACCTTCAGATTGGTTTTGATTCCCATCAAACTGGTTCTATTTACCTGTACACTGGTTTTAGTCACCTTCAAACTGGTTTTAGTTAACTGTATGCTGGTTTTAGTCATTTGTGCTCTGGTCTTAGTTGTATGCTAGTATAGATACATGCACACTGGTTTTTGTTCCCTGCAAACTGGTTTTAGTTAGGTGTTCCCTGGCTTTATTTACCTGTACACTGATTTTAATCACCTTCAGATTGGTTTTAGTTATCTGTATGTTGGTTTAAGTCACCTTCAAACTGGTTTTATTTACTTTTAAGCTGGTTTTACTTACTTGTGGAGTGGTTTTAGTTAACTGTAGACTAATTTTAGTTACTTGTACATAGATGTTAGTTACCTGTTTACTGGTTTTAGTTGACTGAACGCTGTTTTAGGTGCCTTCACACTGGTTTCAGTTACCAATGCACTGGTTTTGATTACCTGAACACTGGTTCAAGTTAGCCACACAATGGTTTCAGTTGCTTGCACACTGGTTTTAATTACTGTAACACTGGTTTAAGTTCGCCATACAAAGGTTTTTGTTACCTGTATACTGTTTTTCAGAGGAACTCAGTGAGTTCTGATTAAAGTAATTCCACGTATACGAATCTTTTATCTCTTGCAGCTTGACAGCAAGAGTTAATTTAATGCATGCTTTTAAATGTACATCTTCTCCTCAGATATGCCTCATTACGTTCAGCTTTACTTCATCATTTGCTTTGAGACTGTACACAGCCAAACAGTACAACAGCCTTAATCTGCTGCTATAGGGGCAAATTAAATGCAAACTGCCTGCTGCAGCCATGGAGGCCTTTCCATTCCAATTAATCTGATTGTGTTCTCGTACAGTCTAATAACCCTCACCCCCTCCCCTCCCCGCCTCTGAAAAGCCATACATGACAGTAACACAGTTTAAAAACACAATTTAAAAAAGAAATTAGAAATCAAAAGCCTTGAATAAGAAACGGTGATCAGCCCACATCAGTTGTAATTGGTGCCATTAGTCTTTCATGCTTGATTGGCTGCCAAAATGTCAGCCTATCTATTTCCCTCTTGTCACATTTCTCCCTTTTCTCTCGGCTGTCTGTAATTAAAAGTGATTGTGTACTTGTTTCGGTGCCAAGTGGGAGACTTTCAGACACAAAAACTTAAAATTGAAATGAAGAAACTGGTCTGTAAAGTGGAGGCTCAGCTTTACCTTCCTGTTGCTGCACAAACCTGCTGTGTGGGTCACAATGAAAGCAATTAAACCTGACAGAGGAATAACACGATGTCCTGCATGACTCACGCTCAGCGTTTTATTGACCCTGGTGGAAAATTAGGCTTTCAGCGAAAGCACACGGAGCCGAAACCAAAAATAGAGCAATAAACAGGATGGCTCGGAATTAACAAATGGCCGGCGCAGAAAACCGAGGAAGTAAAGAGGATGTTGTCAGTGAGTCAGCAGGACTTTTTATTTGGAGGCAGTGGGTCTCCTGGTGAGGCAGAAACCTCCTTTTATTCCAGGAAAACAATATGGAGTTGTTGTTTTGTTTTTGTTTTTTGTTTTGCTGTTATCACACATTTTCTAACTCCGAGTGTTGCTGAACATTCACCAAACCACCATCATGTTCATATTTATGAGGAGTTCCAGCTTTTATTGTCTCCAGACATGTTAGCATCAGGCCTCCAGAGACACTAATGTTACTGTGATTGTGTTAAACAGAACTGGATATCGTATTTAAACCTGACTCCCCATTTGTTCCTATGAAAGCTGCTTATTCAGTTCTTACCTCAGTGTTTTCAGGCCTCAGACAACCCCGTCCAGCTGAAATTATACTTTGTGTCTAAAGGAACCATGAAGTCTGCATTAGGAGTTCAGGTATTCTTAGGCTTTAGTTTCATTTCATCCTTTCATTTCATTCAGCTTTCTCTCAGATGTTTGGTTTAGTTTAGACGGCAGCACTACGTGGTCAGGTTTTTTAAAAATATCAAGTTCTGTTCGACACTTTAACGACAACAAGAGAAGCACTCAGAGTGCAGTACTCCTCCAAGGCCGCTCAGTTGTCATTTCCAGTAGTTAAGTCCTGATAACTCCTCAGAGGTAGATTTGTAGTAGGATCACAATTGTGTGAGCGTCAGCAGGCAGCAAACGCTCACATGTTGTCATGGTTACAGTGACACCATGGTGCTATCTCGCAACGATACAGAAATCTTTAACAAGTCCATGGATCCAGACTATAAGCTGCATCACTGCCAAAATCTAATCACTTGGTCCTTGTGTCATTTATGACCTTCACTGAAAATTTTGTTCGAATCCGTTAGTCTGTTTTTGAGTAATGTTGCTAACGGACGGACGGAGAGACAAACATATGGCAATCGTCACATAACTCCGCTGCTTCCTTGGCGGAGTAATAACTACTACCTATGTCCTTGATTTCTGCCAATCAAGACATTTTTTAACTGATCAGGATCAGCTTTAACCAGTTCTTCGTTTACATCGCACTGGTGTCGTTGAGTGAGAGCACAGTTTGTAGCAAGATGCTAACTTTGAATAGTTTTCTCAATCAATAATCAGCAGAATCATTAGTCATTATTGGACTATTTGATGGCACAAACTGATCACTGAGGACATTCCAGTTATTGCTGTTTTAGCTATTTATATTGTGATACAGGAACTCTGTCATGATTGATCCCAGTTTATTATAAACCTATACATCTTATAAACACATTGGCATTAATTGGAGGTCATTAATCACCTTGTGAGTCTTTGTCATGGTGCCTGCTGCTAGCTAAACCTCCAAAACAAGATGGAGATTTCAGCTACAAGCAGCACCACATCCAGCATGTTCGGGATGCAGGTTTTGGATCAGTTCCTTAACTGATAGTTGACAGCTGTCACAGCTGTCACACAGGATCCTCGACTTCGTTCGGAGTCCTGTTCCCACGACGTGACGTAAGTCGATTTTCGCCATAAGTCGAAACTCACATGACATGCATCCTGATATTGATGCAAATGTAGCACAATCCAACATGGCACACAATCAGCGAATGTACACAAAGCTGTCTTCCTCTTATTGTGCCGCCTGACAACGAATAGTCCGCTCCACTCGCCAACTAGCTTTATACAGTTAACCAGTTCTGACGTAATGATGAAACGCTGTAGATCGTTGTAAACCGAGGACCCTGTGTAATTTATAAGCTAAATGAAGCACAGGAGACAGTTTTCCATTTTGGCATCAGCAGCTTAGCAACAATAGCAACTTAGGTTTTAGGCCACAGTCCGAGAAGATCTGGACTTATTTTCAATGTCTGAGCTCTGATCGGAGGTCATTACCTTCTGCAGAAGTCTTTGTCATGGTTAATTTTAGGGAAAGTCAAGTGGAAATTTCCAGATTTTGTTTTTAAATGCACTCGAACTCTATAATCCCACTTAAAGAAAACAGCAGTTGAGTTGCAGCAAAAAAAAAGAAAAAACGTCATTCCAAAAGTGTGTCAAGCTCATTTTTGCACTTTAATAAAAATTTGGAAACCAGTTTAGAGGTAAATTCAAGTTGAATAAATCCCTAAACCGACCTCACCAAAGCAGACACATAAAGACTATTCATTCAAACTGTGCTTTACGTCAACTACAGCTCATCTGCTCCTTTTACAGATCTATCCAAAGTAGTTTAAATCGATCCACTAGACTTTAAGAAAGTTCCTTGAAGATGTTTCACCTCTCATCCAAGAGGCTTCTTCAGTTCTGGTGATGGTTGGTGTTGCCTCAGCTTTTAACCTCTGTGAGGTGTGTCCAGGGCTATTATTCCAACGACCAATACCGAGACTCGTCTGACTAATCAGCAATGGTCGTTGTGAGTATCAGTGGGGGTCGTTGAAATGCGCAGATGTCACTGAGCCCTTGTGTGCTGATGGTGGTCATTAGCATGAGTCTGCTGAGTAGTTCTTTTGGGGAGTTTTGAAAGGACCTGATTGTAAATCGGTGAAAGAATGATGTAGCAGACCACCCCATCTGTTGATACTCACAACGACCATCGCTGAGTAGTCAGACAAGTCTTGGTATTGGTCGTTGGAATAAGGTAGTGTCTACAGATACGGACCCGTACCCGTAGCCTGTGGCCTACGGATACGGCAGTTTCCCTTACCATAAATATTAATGAGCCGCACGTAAATATGAATGAGCTGGCTGATGAACGCGCTTCGTGATTGGCTGGTAATCCGACGGACATAAATATTAATGAGCCGGCTACGCTGATGAAGGCGCTTCCTGATTCGAGGTGAATCTGTGTGCGGAGCCTGTCATGTCAGTCTTTTTCACGGACATTTGGGGGTTGAAATCGGCACTACTATTAAAAATAGCAAAACTTTTTATTCACGTGACCCTGTTCTAATAAAGCACAAACAGCAAACAAAACAAATGGCAGAACTAACAGCCAGCAAACTACAAGTATTTTTTACCTTCAAAAGTAGCGACAGACTATTACATATTAACAACCTAAACAAAACCCTGACGTATTTTCTACGTCTGTCAACACAGACACTGCACGTCAGTCACTTTAATGTTAGCGGACTCTGTTGAATGGCTAAGTTACATCACCACAAACAAATCTCCCAATATCACAGTAAATCGAGTTTGTGTTTTTTTTTTAATTCATGCCGAATTAAAGAGCTGCTCCTCACCATTCACGAGTGTTTGTTTCATATTCGACATCCTTAACTTTATCTTGTAAATTAGCGTCCGAAATTAAATGGGAACATTTGCAATGGAGTTCGTCAGCCGCTTCCACCACTGAACGCGGTAAACTAATTAATAGGAACTGGACTTCAAACAGTTTAGACACGGCGTCTAAAAGCGTAAAAACTACATTGCCTAAAGTGTGAGAGGAGACGGTGTATTTTTGGTTAAATTATACAATGTTTGCCGTCAAAGTCATTCATATAAACTGCCTGTAATGTGCAGCAAATAGTAGTTAACCGGCGCCAGCTCTTCAGTGACCTTAACGGGTCCGTACCTCGAGCATCAACCTTGGAATAATAGCCCTGGACACACCTCACAGAGGGTTAAAAGCTGAGGCAACACAACCACCACCAGAACTGAAGAAGCCTCTTGGATGAGAGGTGAAACGTCTTCAAGGAACTTTCTTAAAGTCCAGTGGATTGATTTAAACAACTTTGGATAACCATTACCTGGATGAATGAGAACCTACACAGATATCTTTTACAGATCGTGTGATGTGATTCTGGACAGACATGGATGTAAACTGTGAGGTTATGATGCAGTTTTTAAGTGAACTTTCCTCCTCAGAAGTGTTTGCTGGTCTTTGCCTCTAAACAGAATAGTAACTGAGCTGTGCTTTTTATCCACAGCAGCACCGCAGGACCCCAAGCTTCAGAGCCTTTTTAACTTTTATTTTAATTACTTAATAAATATTTAGAGGCAACGGTTGCCTTAGGGATGAAATATAAATGAGGCTTGTGTTGTTCTTTTTTTTTTTGCTTGTGATGTAATTCTCTGCACATCCATTTTCCTCTCAGTGCCGGTTTCGCTTGTGAGCTGCAGAATATTAGAAACGACCCTCGCTTGCATCCAGTCGGAGCAGGTAGTCGTCTTTGAACTTTCCCAGGCCGCTCCCGTGCAACAGGAGACGGATTTCTGCTGAACTCGGCCTACATTAGAGCTCGAGCCTGCTCGCAGAGGGGAGCTATTAGCGGCGAGGCCTCAGCTCCTCAGGAACTAGTTTCACATCAGGACCGGTTTGTTGCATTGTCACCAGATTAAAGGCAGTTCGTTGAAAGGTCTGCCGGCGGTTCCACATGATTGATCCTCCTCCACCCCCCGCCAGCCAGAAGCTGCTCAGCTCTTCTTCTATTTACATGTCAGCGCCTCACATCGTCTCCACTTCGGTCCTCTTGTTCCTCTCAAGTTGTCTTTTTTTATATATTAAAGGAGCTTTTCTGCAGTATTTTTTCTTAAAGCCTCTTTCATGTTTACTTCATTCCCTCTTTCTGTCTGTACATCTTCAAGCTTTGTGTCTGGTTCTGGTTCCTGATATAATTCTTTGCGTTTGATTATCCAGCAGACTGACCTCTGCTCGTTCTGCTGCAGCTAACGAGCGACACCTCCAGTTTCCCGCTGCCCTGATTTATCGCATCGCTCACTTCTTACCTGCGGCTGCATTCCTGTTTGTTAGGAAGCACCAAATAATTAACTTTGTCCTTTGGTGTTTTGCTGACTAGCTCGCCGATGCTAAATATCACGTAGCAGGGATATTGCGGGAGGTTTGTAATCTCTCACGTGGAAATTGGCTCCAGCTGGACAGGGCGGTTCGTAACTGTGACGTGACATATAGCAGATTCTGGAAATAAAAATGCAAAGGCGGTCACAGTGCAGCAGAGTTGAGCTCAATGATGGCATGCACAGATGCTAACAGACGCTCCAGAGGACTTTCCTTTCATTGCTGTTTTAGTTCTTTAGATTGAGATACAGGATCTCTGTCCTTGTTGATCCCAGTTTGTCGTAAACACATACTGACTCACAGTTTGATCAAAATATCTCAGAAGTCGTCTAATATGTTACTGAACTTGTCCAAATGTTCAAAATAAATCCGAATTTGTACAAAATTTCTTCAATGTTAACCAGTATAACTTATAAATCTGATCAAAATTACTGAAATTTTGTCAAAAATAACGACAATTTTCACCAAAAGGTCTTGAATTTACCAAAATTGCAAAAATTTTGATCGGACTGTCTGAAATTGAATCAAAATAACACAAATTGTGTCAAAAATAACTCAAATTTGAGCTATTTTGAATAAATTCCAAGTCATTTTGATCCATTTTAGTCAATTGTATGTCATTTGGAACATTTTTGAGTCATTTTGGAGAAAATTAGAGACATGTTGAACAACTTTAGAGTCATTTTGGTCAAAATTTGGGTAACTTTGAAGACATTTTAGGTCATTTTGGTTAAATTTAGAGTTATGTTGGTGAATATTTGACTTATTTCAGTCAAATTATGAGTAATTTGGGTTCAAATCGGAATTAATTTGGACTTAATTCTAATCATTTGACAACTTTTGAGTGATTTTAAACACACAGGTGCTATTCAGAGGTCAGTAACTGCCTGGTAAGTCTTTGTCATGGTGGCTGCGGCTAGCTTAACCTCCAAACAAGATGGAGATTTCAGCCACAAGCAGCACCACCGGCTTAGGTACATTAGCCACTTAGCTATTAGCAGACTGACCTCTGCTCGTTCTGCTGCATCTAACGAGTGAAGCCTCCAGTTTCCCGCTGCCTTGATTTATCGCATCGCTCGGTTCATAACTGCAGCTGTATTCCTGTATGTTAGGAAGCACCAAATAATTAACTTTGTCCTTTGGTGTTTTGCTGACTAGCTCGCCGATGCTAAATATCACGTAGCAGGGATGTTGCGGGAGGTTTGTAATCTCTCACGTGGAAATTGGCTCCAGCTGGACAGGGCGGTTCGTAACTGTGACGTGACATATAGCAGATTCTGGAAATAAAAATGCAAAGGCGGTCACAGTGCAGCAGAGTTGAGCTTAATGATGGCATGCTCAGATGCTAACAGACGCTCCAGAGAGCTGCAAGGTTCCTGCAAGATCGTAAAAGAATCACGGCTTTGTGTTTGTCACATGGTTATGTAGTCTGTGCCGTGAAATGCAAAGTGACTGTTCTCTAAGCTGTGCAGCGACAATAAGAGCAATTCTTTAAAAAACAGTAGAAAACCTTCCTCTATGTTGTGTCATATCGAGCTAAAAACCTCATCCGTCCTCCAGTTAGCTGCAGTGATCCATCAGTCAACACGTCTTCCAATAACAGACTTTCAGTGTCAAACCAGTCGACCATGAAGGAGTCAGTGCAGCTAAAAATAATCCACATCTACCGTATATATGAGCTGCTACCACCGTAGTATACGCTGCTTTACCTCGTCTTTCCTTGTTCCGTGAGTTTGTCCCAATTCTGTGGACTCACGACGGGAACGCTGCGGCTTTGAATCGTACATTCGTTAGCTTCTGTTTGTTTTCTAGAGTCCAGGCCTGAATGTGTGGAAACATGCATGGAAAACTTGATATATGTGCATATTTTCTGTAGCTCCATTTGATCACAGCTGACTACAAACCCTCCAACGTCCCTCATCGTCTCCCGGGTGTGTCTGCATTATTCCTTCCATTCCCTGCAGGAAACGCATGCATACATTTCCACGGCTGCTGTCATTATATCGCTCTGTTTATTGGATGAGGTTTTCCAGGATTCAGATAGAAGCTTGTTGTGTTTCATTGTGTTGTGTTGTTGTTTTACATGTAAAGATGAGGTTGATGGAGGAGCAGAGGTCAGTTTGACTGTCAGAAACGATAAAAGAATCGTTTTAACCGTCTGAACACTAAAACCAGCAGCAGGTTTGAAAAGCTTGTTCATTAATTAGTTGGTAAAATAGCTGCTAATTAATTTAACAGTTGACATCTAATAATAACAATCACCAATAAAGACTCATTTGAGAATCGTTCCAGCTCACAGACTTTCCTGAGGTTTATTTACCTACTTCTGAGATGTAATTTTGTTTAATTTTTTTTTTTATCTGTGCTTTTTGTTTTTAAGTTTTTAGATTTTCTAGATTTCCAGCTGACAGGGAGAACTCCTAATCACTAAAACCCATTTAAAACATCAGAAGATGGCATTTCCCTGTAATGATAATCTGCCTTTTGTGCACAAATACACCAAATTAAACTAAATTAATTTAACACAATCTGGGTTAAATGCTGCCAGTTTTGCAGAAACTAAGCGTAAAAAGAGGCCAAATACTCATAACTGTGTCTAGTGTTGGTGCTTTCTCCTCCCAGTTTACATGTTTTCACAATAATTTAGATGAAAACTGCAAAAAAATCGACTATTTATGAGAAGCAGAAACTGTAAAAATTTTTATTCAGTTCTGGTATCATGAATAAAGCTGAAAATTGTGATTTTTCATCAAAATGTCAACAACAATCAACATTTTTTTTCCACTATTGGTAACACATGTGGACGACTTTTTCTTTTATTCTGGAATTTATAACTTCATCATTATTCCTTAAGAAAGATATTTTTGTGGTCTCTCTACTTGTACCATTTTACTCTGAAACCTCTTTGAGAAACTTCAAATCATGTCCTGATTACGTCACCCTGGTGGCATAGAGTGAGAGCACAGCTTGTACCAAGATGCTAAATTGGAATAGTTTTCTCAATCAACAATCAGCACAATGATCAATCAATATCGGACTATTTGATGACACAAATCAATCACGGCAGACTTTCCTTTTATTGGTGTTTTGGTTCTTTATATTGTGATACACGATCTCTGTCCTGGTTGATCCCAGTTTATCACAAACACATACTGACTCAGAATATCTCAAAAGTCATCCAGTATGTTACTGAGCTTGACCAAATGTTCGAAATATCTCAGATTTTAAAATCAGAATTACTGAAATTTTGATCAGTGTCTTGAAATTTAATCAAAATAACTCATTGTGTCCAAAATAACTCAAATTTTAGTTATTTTGAATACATTTCAAATCATTTTGGATAAATTTTGGCTAATTTTAAAAAAAGTTTCAAGTCATTTAGAACATTTGTGTCATTTTGGAGAAGCTTACAAACAACTTTAGTCATTTTGGTCAAAAGTGGAGAAATTATGGTTAAATTTGAGTCATTTAGGTCAAAATTGGAGTAGTTTTGAATAAATTCGGAGTCATTTTGAAAATCATTTTCTAAAATCTAAATTCATTTAGACTTAATTTTAATAACGGTGTGGTTTTCAACATATAGGCGCTAACCGGAGGTCATTAACTGCCTCGTAGGTCTTTGTCATGGTGCCCACTGCTAGCTAAACCGTTTTGAATACATAGACGCTAAACGGAGGTCATTAACTGCCTCGTAGGTCTTTGTCATGGTGCCCACTGCTAGCTAAACCGTTTTGAATACATAGGCGCTAAACGGAGGTCATTAACCGCCTCGTAGGTCTTTGTCATGGTGCCCACTGCTAGCTAAACCGTTTTGAATACATAGACGCTAAACGGAGGTCATTAACTGCCTCGTAGGTCTTTGTCATGGTGCCCACTGCTAGCTAAACCGTTTTGAACACATAGGCGCTAACCAGCGGTCATTAACCGCCTCGTAGGTCTTTGTCATGGTGCCCACTGCTAGCTAAACCTCCAAACAAGATGGAGATATTCAGCTACAAGCAGCAGCACCTCCAGCATGCTCTGGATACAGGTTGTAGATAAGTTTCTTAGCTGATAGTTGATAATTGTACAGGAGACGGTTTTCCATTTGGCATGAGCAGCTTAGCTACATTAGCCAGAGAAGATTTGGACTGATCTTCAATGTGTGGGCTCTGATCGGAGGTCACTAACCTCCACTGAAGTCTTTGTCGTGGTTAATTTTATTGAAAGTCAAGTGAAGCAGATTAATTAAGATGCCCAAACCCATGAAAACACGCTGACTCGTTTAAACCTGCGACTCTTTAATGAGCTTCACTCTGAATCCTCTGACAGTTGGACTGCAGCTGTAATTTTTTTCCAGCTTTAATGCCGTCGCTGCTGTAAAAATCACAAACCGGCTTTATTTCCGTGCGCAGACTCGCTGCTGTTTCTAATTGAATCAGGATGTGCTGATTATGTGTTTGTAACCTTGTGAATCAAAGCGAACCCCTGTGACCTCCTGTGTTTGTCGGATCTACGCTCACATACGTACATGCTGTAATTATGCGGATGTGGGGAAAGCAAGTGGCTGGCGAGCGGCGCTTTAATTTGAATTCCTCCTTTCACCCCGCATGTTTGGCTAATAGTTCCATTTACAGTAATTTGTTCCGCCTCAGGCAGCGGCTCATAACAAAGGATGTAAAACAAACGTACAGCACACAAACCCTCCTCGGTTCTCCCACCGTCTTCCTCCTGCACCGTCACGTCCCGGCGTTTGGCTGCACACGGCGCAGAGTTATGGCTTGTCAGAGCTTTAAGTGCCGCCACTATAAAACGGGCTCAGAGAAACCGTAAGAAGGAGGCGGGCAGCGTGATGCAGTGCACACTGGGGGCACATGACACCCAGTGTAGCCGCCAGATATTTATGAGGGATATATTATTTTTCATTATGCACACATTAAATCATCAGTTGAAATATTAGCCCTTTCCACCGACTGTGTGATTCCACCCCGGAGCCTGGAAACTCCACAGTTTTATTTGCTCCATTACAGCAGCGGCGTGGAGGCAGTTCCCTTCATGAGAGCCTCTAACTTCCTGTTTGACCGGAGCAGCTCCCAGGAGGAGCTGGTCTGATCTGATGTGGGCTTTATGGGACCGTCTGGTTCTGCAGCAGGAACACCACAACAGTGTCAGCGTCTTTAAATGCCGTAATGACCGGACATGACGTTTACCACAGCGTGCACTAAAGCTTTACTGTGACTCTAAATGTCCAGCGTGTTTCTAAGATCATCCCAAATGACAGAAAGGATGGGAAACTTTTCAAAATGATGCAGAATGACTCAAAATTTATCCAAAATAACTCACACTTTGACCCCAAGGTCTTGAATTTGCCAAAATTACTCTAATTTTGACCAAAATTACTTGAATTCTAATAATTTCTTATTTATTTATTTAGCATTTATCTAGCCAGGTTAGTCCCATTTAGATCAGAGATCTCCTTTACTGACCAAGAGGAGAGCAGCACAGACATAAAATGACTGATTTTGTGTCCACAATAACTCCAGTTGTTACCCAGATGACTCTAAAGTCGTCCAACATGTTTGTAAGCTGCTCCAAAATGACGAAAATGTTTTAAATGACTTGGAACTTTTCACAGTTTATCCAAACTGGTTCCAAATTAGACCAAAATCACTTGAAATTTAATCAAAATGACAAAAATTTTGTCCCAGATGACTCTGAAGTTGTGCAAAATGACACAAATGTTTTTGAATGACTTGAAAGTTTTCAAAATGACTCAAAAAGTGTTCAGAATGATGCAAATTTTGACCAAAATATCTCAAAAGTCGTCCAAAATGTTACCAAACTTTTCCAAATGTTTAAAATGTCTCAGAATTTCTCCAACATTTCTCCACTGTTGACCTGTATCACTTAAAAAATAGCAAAATGACGTACATTTTGACCAACAGCACTCAGAATTTGTCCACTATGACTCTAATTTTAAACAAAATGGCTCAAAGTTTGATCAAAATCTCTTAAAAGTTGTCCAATATTTTACTAAACACGTCCAGATATTCAAAATATCTCAGAATTTATCCAACATTTCTCCACTGTTGACCTGTATCACTTAAAAAAAAGCAAAATGACTTAAATTTTGACCAGAAGTACTCAGAATTTGTCTATTATGACTCTAATTTTAAACAAAATGACTTGAAGCTCGATCAGAATATCTCAGAAGTCGTCCAAAATGTTACTACACTTGTCCAAATGTTCAAAATATCTCAGAATATTTCCAACATTTCTCCGATGTTGACCTGTGTAATTTGAAAACAAATGATCACAATAACTGAAAAATTGTCATAATTTTGCCAAATAACTTAAATTAGATTTCTTTTGGATAAATTTCAAGTCATTTTGATTCATTTTTTTGATCATTTTTTAAATCAGTTTTGAGTAATTTTGTGTCATTTTGGAGACGTGTTGGGCAACTTCTTTTTGGTCAAAATTGGAATAATTTTCAACAAATTCTGAATCATTTTGAGTAATTTTGGTTAAAATCTGAATTAATTTGGACTTAATTCTGATAATCTTGGACAACTTTGGAGTGGTTTTCTTCAAATTCCAAAATTTGAGCTTTAAAAAAAATCAATTTCAAATGATTCCGATCAAAAATGGAGTAATTCTGGCTGAATTCCAACTGAATTTCTAGTTATTTTGGTCAAAATTCAGGCTATTTTGGTCAAATTCTGAGTAATTTGGGACAAAATCTGACTAATTTTGGACATATTTCTAATAATTTTGGGCAACTGTCTGTCATTTTAATCAAAATGTGAGTGAAAAGGACAGAAAACAGAATTTATGGTCATGTTTTGATCAAAATCTGACCTTTAAATAAACTCTGGTTTCTGTCCTCACCTGCCCGGTTAGCAGTTAGCAGCAGAATGGTTTTGATAAAAATGTGACATTTCTGTCACCGCTGCCGTGTTCAGCTGTTAGCAGCCTCTGAAAACACGACGTCTGAGCTCCTGTAAAAGGTAAAACTCATGCGTAGGTTCAGATGAAGTTCTCCTGCTTCGCTAAATGAAGATGTTTAAAGATTTAATGGGCTCCTGGTTGCCTCCACGACGGTTCCTCCTCTGAGGATTCCTCATAAATCCGTGTTGCTGGCAGTCACATGATGATTTCTATTCTTACTTCAGACAGCGAGTCCGTCCGCTGAGGGTCGGTCCTCTGGGAGCGCCGACAGCCGAAGCTCTGAGTAATTAAAGGATCCTCTTCTCTCAGCCGTAATGTTCCAGGTTATTAAAAGGTGAAGCTTTCAGCAGGTTGATGCTAGTTCAGAGTCAGAATGTGCAGCGTCAGTGAAGCTGTTGTCTCATATCAGGGATGTTATCGCTGCTCTGATGCTCTGATAAACTGATGAAGCTAAAATAAACACAAATCTCTGCTTAAAGAACTTATATTAAGACATCCAGCAGAAGCTAACCCTCCAGGATTAGCTTCTGACGCTAGCTGAACGGGGATCTCCAGTGTGCAACATCACCTACAGTCTGAGTTATTTTGGTCAAATTTTATGTTATTTCTGTCAAAATTTGAGTTATTTTGGACATGTTTCCACTAATTCTGGGTACCTTTTGACTTATTTTGGTCAAAACTAGTTATTTTGGTCTAATTTTAAATACTTTTGTTCAAAATGACTCAAATTCTGACCAAAATTACTTGAATTTTACGCAAAATGACTCAAATTTGACCCAAAAGACTCTAAAATTGTCCAACATGTCTTTAAGCTTATCCAAAATTACTCAAATTTTGACCAAAATATCTCAAAAATCTTCCAATATGTTACTAAACTTGTCCATTTACCAGAAATACGTCCAGCAGAAGCTAACCCTCCAGGATTAGCTAACGCTCAAACAAGTTCAAAGTCTAAGTTGTTTTTGACAAATTTTGAGTCTTTTTGGTACATTTTTATCATTTGGGTCCAAATTTGAGTTATTTTGGACATATTTCTAGTAATTTTGGGCGGTTTTGGTCAAATTTTATGTCCACTGGGTCAAATCTTTTGTTATTTTGGTCATGATTTTATGACTAGTTAGTTAAATTCTGAGTCATTTTGGTCAGATTTCGAATAATTTTGGTCAAATTTTATGTCATTTGGGTCAAATTTTGACCTATTTTGGTCAAATTAGTAATTTGGATCAAAATCTGACTTATTTTGAACATATTTCTACGAATTTTGGACAACTTTTGAGTGTTTTTGTTCACGTTCTGAGTTAGTTTGGACAATATTTGAGTTATTTTGAATAAATTTCAAGTCCTTTTGTTAAAAATGTGAGTTATTTTGGTCAGATTCTGAGTCTTTTTGGAAAACTTTTGGATATTTTGGTCAAATTTCAAGTCATTTTAATCAAAACTGGAGTCATTGTGGATGACTTGGTTTGTGTCATTGTGGACCAGCTGAGAGACGTGGTGAAGAACTTCAGACTGAAAGCTTTCTGAAGACAGTTTGCTGATGTTTGTTGAGGCTATTTCTCACTTTTCCAGTCACTTTGGACAAGTTTGGACTAATTTTGGACAGATCTTAGCCATCCTGTAAATGTTTCGGGTCATATTTACCAAATATCAGGTCATTTTGGACGAGTTTTGAGTCATTTTGGACAAATTTCAAGTCACTCGTCTTGTTCTCCTCCTGCACTTGTTGACTTTTTTCCTTAACCAGCCGGAGATTTTCCTTTCCCACCCAGGTGTGAATGTTCAGAGAGTCAGGGAGGAGAAGGTGAGATGTGAAGGTGTGAGGAGGATTGATTAAAGCTGTTCCTGAATCAGCTTCAGAACATCTCAGTTCTCTGCTGGTTTCTGCTCCTAGTCTGCTCTGATATATTCTCTGGTTCAGTAACGACATCGGATGTTTCTCTGACAAACCTCTGGAGGTCGAGGGAATGATGAACCAAAGGAAAACTTCATTAATATTCTGTTGTGTGGATTACATTACAGTAAACAGATTAAAACTCTGAATCTCTCTTTGTCACGTTGGAAGAATCTGATAAACAGCCAGAGACGTTCGTGTGCTGCTGCTGTTTATCTTCCGCTTCATTGGCTGTGAGAGAGTCGGGGGGCGGGGCTAGTTTTATGATCTGATAGGCGAGACAGGAAGAAGGTGAGACAGGTGAGAGGACAGACAGAGCTGAGGCTGCTAGCATCAGACTCCAGGGAAATCTAAGCAGCAATATCCAAAGCAGGCGCTGCAGCTCCACATATTGACTGGGATCCCTCGATGCTTCTGAGCCATAAAAGAAGCAGAAACGGCGTTAACACCGACTTATTGGACCGAGGCGAGCAGAGCAGAGCAGACAAACACACGGTCAGACCTCCAGAGGAACGACCGAGCAGCTTCCTGCCTCATAGAGGTGACCTTCACCTGCACAGGTGACTGGAGCAGAGAAATAACTAAAAAATAAAAAAGAAAATAAATAAAATAAATAGATAAAAAAGTCTGTAGGAAGATTAAATGTAAAAAAATACAGTCTGTAGGAAGATTAAATGTAAAAAAATACAGTTTGTAGGAAGATTAAATGTAAAAAAATACACTCAGTAGGAAGATTAAATGTAAAAAAAATACAGTCTGTCGGAAGATTAAATGTAAAAAAAACAGTCTGTAGGAAGATTAAATGTAAAAAAAAAATGCAGTCTGTAGGAAGATTAAATGTAAAAAAAAATACAGTCTGTAGGAAGATTAAATGTAAAAAAAAATGCAGTCTGTAGGAAGATTAAATGTAAAAAAAAATGCAGTCTGTAGGAAGATTAAATGTAAAAAAAAATACAGTCTGTAGGAAGATTAAATGTAAAAAAAAAATGCAGTCTGTAGGAAGATTAAATGTAAAAAAAAATACAGTCTGTAGGAAGATTAAATGTAAAAAAAATGCAGTCTGTAGGAAGATTAAATGTAAAAAAAATACAGTTTGTAGGAAGATTAAATGTAAAAAAATACAGTTTGTAGGAAGATTAAATGTAAAAAAAATGCAGTCTGTAGGAAGATTAAATGTAAAAAAATACAGTTTGTAGGAAGATTAAATGTAAAAAAAATACAGTTTGTAGGAAGATTAAATGTAAAAAATACACTCTGTAGGAAGATTAAATGTAAAAAAATACAGTTTGTAGGAAGATTAAATGTAAAAAAAAATGCAGTCTGTAGGAAGATTAAATGTAAAAAAAATGCAGTCTGTAGGAAGATTAAATGTAAAAAAATACAGTTTGTAGGAAGATTAAATGTAAAAAAAATGCAGTCTGTAGGAAGATTAAATGTAAAAAAATACAGTCTGTAGGAAGATTAAATGTAAAAAAAAATGCAGTCTGTAGGAAGATTAAATGTAAAAAAATACAGTTTGTAGGAAGATTAAATGTAAAAAAAATGCAGTCTGTAGGAAGATTAAATGTAAAAAAATACAGTCTGTAGTAAGATTAAATGTAAAAAATACAGTTTGTAGGAAGATTAAATGTAAAAAAAATACAGTTTGTAGGAAGATTAAATGTAAAAAATACACTCTGTAGGAAGATTAAATGTAAAAAAATACAGTCTGTAGGAAGATTAAATGTAAAAAAATACAGTTTGTAGGAAGATTAAATGTAAAAAAAATACAGTTTGTAGGAAGATTAAATGTAAAAAAATACACTCTGTAGGAAGATTAAATGTAAAAAAATACAGTTTGTAGGAAGATTAAATGTAAAAAAATACACTCTGTAGGAAGATTAAATGTAAAAAAATACAGTTTGTAGGAAGATTAAATGTAAAAAATACACTCTGTAGGAAGATTAAATGTAAAAAAATACAGTTTGTAGGAAGATTAAATGTAAAAAAATACAGTTTGTAGGAAGATTAAATGTAAAAAATACAGTTTGTAGGAAGATTAAATGTAAAAAAATACAGTCTGTAGGAAGATTAAATGTAAAAAAATACAGTTTGTAGGAAGATTAAATGTAAAAAAATACAGTTTGTAGGAAGATTAAATGTAAAAAAATACACTCTGTAGGAAGATTAAATGTAAAAAAATACAGTTTGTAGGAAGATTAAATGTAAAAAAATACAGTCTGTAGTAAGATTAAATGTAAAAAATACAGTTTGTAGGAAGATTAAATGTAAAAAAATACAGTTTGTAGGAAGATTAAATGTAAAAAAATACAGTCTGTAGTAAGATTAAATGTAAAAAATACAGTTTGTAGGAAGATTAAATGTAAAAAAATACAGTTTGTAGGAAGATTAAATGTAAAAAAATACACTCTGTAGGAAGATTAAATGTAAAAAAATACAGTTTGTAGGAAGATTAAATGTAAAAAAATACACTCTGTAGGAAGATTAAATGTAAAAAAAATAAAGTCTGCAAAATGTAAATCTACAGTTTTAAAAATTTCAGTTTCATTTTAAGTAAATGTGGATGTTTGGAGTCATTTTTGCACAGTTTTAAGAACCGTTGGACAAATTTCAATTCAATCTGGACAAATTGTGGCTCGTTTTGAGTCATATTGGACCGTTTGATCTCTTACTGTATGCTGTTAACTCTGCAGAAAGATGCACTGTAAAAATCCAACCTGTAAATAAAGAGGAAGAGAACCAGGAAAAACCCTACAAATCTGTAAAAACAGTGACAATAACAGCAAATATCTGTCAAATAATGGCATTTTAGCTTATTTAAATACAGTTAAAATGTAATTTTACAAACATTGTACAATATAGATTTTTTAAAAGTATTTATAATTGTTGTAACTATAAATGAACAAAACAGGGAAAATCTGTGAAATACCTGTCAAAAAATAAATTATTTGCCATTTTTATTGCATAATAACAGTGGAATCTGTGAAAATAACAGCAAATGTGTGAGAAATAACATTTTTGCTTATTTAAATAAAGTTAAACTGTAATTTCACAGGCAAACAGAACAAATCAATATTTATAAAAAATATAGAATATATTTTTTAGAAATTATCTGTAATTACAGCAACTACAGTTTATCAAAACAGTAAAAAAAAAAAAAGAATTACCATTTTTCAATCCATATGTTTTCTTTTGAATAACAGCCAATATTTCTGGTTTAATAATATTTTTTGCTAGCCTAGCCATGCTCCACCCATGTTTCTGACGGCACAAGGGTCCAGGGAAGCTCGACAGGGAGGGAGGCGGGCTAAAAGGTTGTCTATCAAATCCCTCTGCAGCAATTGGGTAGGTATTCAACGCAACGAATAGGCTGACGTAGTTCCGAGAGCGCCGGCGGATTGTGGCTAAGTCCCATTAGCTTCCCAACCATTGAGCCGCGGAGCCAACTGGTATATTAAGGATTTGCCATATCCCGTCGGCATAAGTCCAAATACGTCTTTCTTCTCAATGAAACACTTCAGTGCCGTCCTTTGTTTATCTTTCAAGTTGAATTTTAGCTTCAAATCTTTAAGGGCTGTGGCCAAAGCCGAGTCGAAAGATAACTGTTTATTGTGCGCCGGTTGTTTCTGTCAGAATCGTCACGCCTCTGTCGTCACTTCGTTACGCCCGCCTTCTGACTCTACACTTCATGGTGATTGGTCCGGCCAGTTTTAGGAGAATCCAGCCTCGAGCCTTATGGAGGGTAACTAGACCCACCCTGGCAGAGAATTAAATTCGTTGCCGTGGGTTGTCTAGCGCGGCTAGGCTAATTTTTTGCTGATTTGAACACAGAAAATGGTGTAATTTGACCAAACACTGTAAAAGGGAAAAAAAAAATGCTATTTATAAAAACACAGATTTACTGAAATTGCTTCTAACTGTATTTAAAAAAATCAGGAAAACCTGCTCAATAACAATTAAATATATATATATATATAAATATATATATATATATATATATATATAGAGAGAGAGAGAGAGAGAGAGAGAGAGAGATTTGCCATTTTCAGTGCCTAATATGTTTCTTCTTAAAACAACAAATATGTAAATTCTGTGATTTTAATGAGATTATCAGTGAAATTAAAAAACAGTAACAATAGTGAATATAACAGGAAATATCTGTGAAATAATGACGTTTTAGCTGAATTAAATAAAGTTAAACTGAACAAATTATTATTTAGAAAAATAGATTTTCTTTTTAAATTCTGTATTTTTAGTAACTGTAATTTAACATAAACTAGGAAAATCTGTTTAACCGTAAATATTTAGTAAATTTAACTAGCTGCTATATTATTCCTAAAACAGTGAACATCTGTAAAATAAGAGTTAGTTGTGTGTTATTTTCTAATTTAATAAATATATTTTTCTTTCAAATAAAAGAGCAAATATCTGTAAGCAATATTTTGGTTTAAATACAGTAAATCCATATATTTTCTTTTAAATAACAGACAATATCTCAAGTTAAATAATATTTTTCATGATTTAAATAGAGGATTTTTTTAATTTTATTGCCAAACATTGTAAAGAATTTTCGTAATTTAACATAAACGGGGAAAATCTGTGAAAAAACAGTAAAGAATAAATTCTTTACCATTGTTCAGTTTCTAAACAGCTAAAAAATAAAGTTTTCAAGATAATTTCATTGAATTAAAGCGAACTGAAATCAATTTTAAATGAATGAATGCAGGAATTTGTTTAAATTTCACTGAGTATGAAGTTAAATCAACATATTTATGCAACCGATTAAAGTCATGTTTAAAAGCTTTACTAAAACCAGTAAATAATCATTTTTATTTAGTTTTTATGACTTCAGTGAGATCAGATCTGTTTTTCATGAAGCTGCTTCCTGATCAGGATCTTTAGTTTCTGTGGGAGTTTCTTTTTTTCTTCGTTTCTTCTTCTTTGGTGGGAAACTGCAGACGTCGGACGACTTTTGTGCACCTTCAGGGTTTCATGAGAGCAGAAGATGAATCAGGAGCTCTGGGGAGAGAAAAGCTGCAGAGTTTAGGTGTCGTCAGCAGAAAGAGAAGAAAGCGCTCCGAGAGGGAGTTTGAAAAATCTGCCGCTGGTCTGAAGGCTTTTATTGTGAAGTCTGGATGTCATGGCCACTCATTTAAAGGAACAATTTTATGTAGATCTACCAAATATTATCTTTAATTTCAGAAAACTGCAAACATCTGTGAAGTAACAATTCATTTAAAAAAACCTATTTCAGTCTGTAGTATATATAATTTTTATTTTTAAAATACAGAAAATATGCAAATTCTGTGATTTGAACCAGACTTTAAGTGTAAATTAACAAAACACTAAAAATAACTGTAAAATAGAAGTTAGATATTAATTATTTACTGTTCTAGTGTATATATTGTTTCTGTGAAAAACAATTTAAACTAAAATTTCTATCAAAATTAATTCTTTTTTCAGTGATTTCACCAGACATCTGTAATTTAAAAACTAAATTTTTATTTACCATTTTCCACTCCCCAGTAATAAAATAATGAATGTAAATCCATTTTTTAATATATGTATATAATTCCCAGATATTTGTATTTAAACAGAAACACAGCAGCCATTTTTCATCCTGAATAAACACAACTCTTCTTCCAAATAACAGCAAATGTTAATGAGATAATAATATGTTCTGCTCATTTTAATGCAGTAAATATTAGTGTAATTTTAAATGTTGTGAATGGATTTGATGTGAATCATTTACAATTTTGGATGTTTTGTTTTGTTTTACACTCAACATGTGAATGATTTTAAAAATTAATGTAAAAGCATTAATTTTTCTGAGTTTATAGAAATCTCAGCTTGAACACATCGTGTGTAAATTATCATTTCATAATATCAATAATAATTCTCTGAGATGATTTTCTGGGCCTCAGGTTGAATCGTTTCCCTTTAGATGAATTTATGAAGTATTATATGAAATTATTAATTAATATAAAGCTGCTTCATAATCAGTGAATGGAAAGAAACTAATCTGTGATTTGAGTCGAGGACGTTTTATCCACTCAGAATCTGTAATTTATGGATTTAGACGCAGCAGAGAGGAGTTTTATTTAAAGACGTCCTGGAATAATATTAGCACATATATGAATTAAAAACTCTACGTTCAGAGCTCAGCTGCTGTTTCTGGTTGAAGCTGGTTTATTCTCTGCTGCTCAGAGAAAGACGGAAGAAAAAAATAGAAAATTAATTCATGACTAATTAATGAAAAGCTGACGGAGTAAATACACGATCAGAAGGAAAGGTTCAGATTATCTCCTGAGGAGGAGGCGTCGCTTAAACAACGGAGAAATTACAGAACAAAATATTAATTTTTAACATTTTAACTGTGCAAAATAAACAGACGGTAAAATTGTGGACTTTAAGTGTTTTCATTTTTATAAATTGCCATTCCTTTCTTAAAATGTAAACAAATCACCAAAAATAAGAAAAATAAAATAAAACTGCAAACAATGTTCACATGAAAAACCCGTCTGTATTTCTTTATTAATAAAAGTTTGTTCTTTTGCAATGTCTGGCCATAAAAATACACAATTTTACTGCTTTAAAATCAGAAAAAATTTAAATTATTTTACAGATAGTTTGCGGGTAATAATTGAATGGATTTTTTTATATACATAAACTGGAAATATTTTTTTTATTTTACAGATTTTTGAAAATTACATACCATAAAACTATAATTTATTTGCATAATATAAAATAAAACAGACCAAAACTGTTAATAATGTCCATATCGCTGTGTGACTTAAATAGTATTTAAATATAAAAGAATGACAATAATAATTATTATAATTACTATAATTATAATATTAAAGATAAGACAGAAAATAGCTAGTAAAATTACAGAAAAAAACATGTTGACTATAAAAATGTAATATAATTTCATATGTAATAAGACATAAGATGTAAAAGAATAAAATGACCATTCATAAAAATACATCTTTTTGAAATGGACATTTTTACAGTTTTTTATTTTTCTTATCATCAACATCTAAATTTTTTCTGTGATTTTACCAGATATATACATATGTAATTTAATAAAACAGGAAAAATCTGTAAAGTAACAGCTTAATTTATTCTTTTTTCCTTTTATTTAATATAGACATAATTTTACAGGTTTGTTAAAGATACAAATTTTTAATATAAATGTAATATTTCTGTAAAATATTTTTATTTCTGATTTAAATACAGTAGAAAATGTATAATTTTATGATTACGTGATATTTAAAAAGCAACGCATTGAGAAAAAATAGATTTGTAATGTGGGTTTAATTTACAGTTTTTGTCTATTTTTGTACAGTTAATGTGTAAATTTAACATTTTATTTTATGCACTTGCAGTGAACGGTGTGTGAGCCTCTATTTCAGTGTATTTCTGTCCTCTGGTGTCTCTAAAAGTGTCGTCCTCGCGCTAACAACACTTTGGTGGCTCTCAGTGACCTCGGCTGAACTTCCAGCAGTGTAATGCCACCGCCTCCACCTCCGTCACAGGGTGTCAGGTGAGCGGGTTGACGGGGTTTTACCTGCAGCGCCGACGCCTCCAGAGAGTTCAGCCGGTGTTTAAGTGAAAGTCCTGTTAACCCCCATTAGCCTCTGCAGCAGCAGGATTAGCGGAATACAAATGGCCTGCTGCAGGAGCTGCTGACCAACAGAAAGAGTGAAATATGATGTGGGCCGAGCAGCTGTTTACTGCATGCTAAGCAGCACCCTGCTGCTCATTATGCAGCCTTAATGGGGGGAATGCATTAGCCCACGGTGTGAAATGCTAAATTGGAGGCAGCGTGATGAAGTGCAAACGTTATCTGCTGCTGCTAACGTGGAAGCGCCACTCGCACGAGGAAAGCTGGAGGGTTTGGAGGGAAGGACGAGAAGTCAGAGCGTCTTTGTGCTGCGATCGAGGAATCAAAGGGAATTTTAAATCGACGAGAGCTCGACTGTGAGCCAGAAACCATGCAAACCTCTGAAACGCCAGATCGGGATGGGGTCGACGGCAGTGGAAGGTCGGTCAAATGCAAGAAATATTCAGCCTCAGTCAGCGGATTCAAATACGATCTACAGCCATAACTATGGATTCCTTTTAATGATTCATCAATCAACCATGTAGATACCATACAAACACATCCAACTTCATTCATGCAATAGCTAACCGTACTAAACAGAGAAAAGCAGCTCAAACCTGCAGCATGTTCAGAGTTTTCACCTGATAAAAACAGGCACCATGACAAAGACTTCTGTGATGGTTAATGACCTCCAACCAGAACTCAGACATTGAAATCAAGAGTAGCTTTTCAGATGGTTTTAGACTGGTGTTGGGGTTGTTTTCAGTTTTGGTTTAGAGTACTTTAAGCCCGGTTTCAGACGAGCCCTTGGACTGATTTTCGACAGGCTCTTAGCTGTTTTTCAAATGGTTTTATACACAATTAAAATATATTAACCAGTAAAACAGAAGACAGAGAACATGCATGTCAAGAAAGTCCAGCTAGAAACAGAGAAAAGCACATTTGAGAAGCTGCATCTTGTGTTTTTAACGGGCACCTTGACAAAGACTTCTGTCATTGATATTGACCTCCAACCACAATGCAAGTGTTCAAGATCAAGGTGTCTTTTGGGCTAATAATAGACCGGCTTTGGGTTGGTTTCAGTCTTGTTTCAGACTACTTCAAGAGTGGTTTTAGGCTAGTTATTAGGCTGATTGTAGACTGTGAGCCAGAAACCGTCCAAACACCAGATGAGGATGGTGTGGATGTCAGTGGAGAGTCCATCCACAGTTTATCCATGAAATAAATGGTTTAAAAAGTGATCTATGGCTGTAGCTACAAATGATTAAATACAAACACAAAAATCTATTTCATCCATTGTCAATTTGAAATATTTAATTTACAGCATCTTTACATTTGAGAAGCTGCAGCGTATCAGGTGTTTTTACCCGATAAAGACTCATAAAGACTCATATATCAGTCAGTGAATCAACTTTCAGGACGAATATAATCAAACTCTGCCACTTCAGCGTGTGTTTCTATGACAAGGGACACTAAAGGATTTTGGTAAATATGAGCTGCCAAAGTTAGCATCAAAACCACCTGCTGACCCCTCTGAACTCCACACAGTTGGTAGTTTTTTTTCTTTTATTTGTTCCCGTTACATTTTTCATCACTGTGGGCTGTTTACTAAGCAGCAGGCTTCATGAAGACCTCTGTGGAAATTAATGACTTCCAACCAGAGCTCATGAATGCAAACTTGTGTAGGTTTTGGAATGATTTTGGACTGGTTTTGGCCCAGTTTTGCACTTGGCTTGAGTCGTGTGCTGGACGTCTTTAAGGCTAGAGTTGGTCTCGCTTTTGGGCTGATTAGAGACTTTTTCTCGACTTGATTTTTCACTGGGTGTACACTTGGTCAGTAATTTAACCAACTGTGAATAGAGTAAATGACGAGAAGAAAAGAAGAGATGTCACTCAGAGTACAGGCAGTTCATTTTGGCAAGCAGAGAGCATTGTTTAGCCAGCAACAGGCACCATGACAAAGGCTTCTGTGGTGATTAATGACGTCCAACTGGAGCACAACCATGCAAATCTAGTGTAGCTTTTGGGCTGATTTTAGCCTGGATTTGAACTTGGCTTTAGACTGGTTGTGAGCCAGTTTTGGACTTGGTATGGGTCTTATTTTGGACTATTTGAATACTGGTGTAAGGCTGGCTATAGACTGGATTTAGACCAGTTTTGCACTTAGCTTGAGTCTTGTGTTAGATGGATTTAAGATTGGATTTATTTTTGCTTTTCAGACTTGTTCTCAACTTGATTTTTGATGAGATTTACACTTGGTTAATTATTTAACCAAGTGTAAATATAATAAATGTCAAGAAGAATAGAAGAGGCTTCACTCAGACTAGACAGATCATGTTGGCAAGCAGAGAGCATTGTAGGAGCACCATGACAAAGACTTCTGTAGTGATTAATGACCTCCAAGTAGAACACATGCATGCAAATCAAGAGTAACTTTTGGTCTAATTATAGGCTGGTTTTGAATTTGGTTTTAGACTTGTTTTAGACAGCTTCAGACCTGGATTGAGGTTGGCTTTTGGGCTGATTTTCGACTTGTTCTTAACTTGGTTTTTGACTGGAATTACACTTGGTAAATAATTTAATGAAAACTATTGTACCATTAAGGCAGAAAACACAAAAAGGTGGTCAGTTGAACTACAGACAGTTCTTGTTGATAAGTAGAGAACATTGTGGGAGTTTAGCTAGCAACAGGCACCACGACAAAGACTCTAGTGGTGGTTAATGACCTCCAAGTAGAGCACAAGCATGCAAGTCGAGGATGGATTTTGGACTCATTTTGGGCTCATTATGGACATGGTTTCAGTCTTGTTTTGAACTGTTTTAAGACTGGTTTCAGGCAGAAGAAAAATGACATGTATGTGGGGAAAATGTGTTGCACTGTTCCAGCTACATTTTAAGTAGCTGTTAATCCTGGTTGCTGCCATAGGGATTAGCTTTATTCTTGTCATCTCCATCTACAGTTCCAGTCAGTATTTGATTTCCAATGTAAACTTAATGAATCACAGCTACTTTGCTGTGTGACTTCATCAGCGCTCTAACTGCTCATTTAAATACCTTTAGTGCCAGTGTTTTCTGTGGAACCTGGCAGTTTTCTGATGTGTAATCACTATCAGCGGGTCCATGAGGTTTGCATTTATATAAGATATTATTACGGAGCTGCTGCTGGAGTCTAACTGAGACGGATCTGCTGGAAGCTGCTCGCTGACACTCTGCCGCTTTATTTATTCAATTATTTATAGTGTGTAAGGATTCATCGTGCTTTCGCTGTTAACAGGCGGCAACAATCTTCAGCTCTTAACCTTCAGCCTTCAAACACCCTGGTGGAGTGAGAACCAGAGGAATGCAGCGATTCATTTCGTGTCCACACCGCCGCCTTCCACTCATCTTTTCCTGCGTCTCTCTGCCTCCATTGATCATCACGCCTTCCATCGTCTCCTCCTTTTTCTCAGGCCAATACAGAGACGACGATATGAGATTTCTGGCTTGATGGAGAGTCGCAGCCTCTCCGGCACACGGCCTGTTGTGCGTTTGTGTTGTTGTTTGTGTGCCGGTTTGGGTGTGTGCTTGTTTTTCATGCTGCTCGTCTATTTCTGTGAGTTTGTCACAGTGCAGCGCTGCCACTGTCGGTCTGATTGCATTTGTGTGGGAGATGCTGCTGCAGATAGTGTTGTGTTGTGTTGTTGTTGTGTAGCGACTGTACGCCTCGGCTTGGGTTTCGCCGGAGCTTCAATTAAAGTGAAGCAGCTCCAGGGAGAGCAGCAGTGGACGAACGGCTCAGTACTACACAACCACACAAACAAACAAACAAACAAACAGCGACGGACGAATCTGCCTGGACCGGGTTTAGGAGGAAGCTCTACATCAGGGGTGTTCAACATGCGGCTAGAGGGCCAAAAGCGGTCCTCCATTGGGTCCAATCCGGCCCTCAAAATGTAAAAATTCCAGTTAATGGAGAAGACATTAACTGCAGATTGTAAATTAGTAAAACTATACATTTAAAATCATTTCTGGACCATGACAAGTTGTTCTGATCATAAAGTAAAATACTAGATTGTTCACTGTTGTTTTGTAATATTGTCTTTTTTGTCTTTTTTTGTCTGACATTTGTTGTTTATCTCCTGTTTTTGTTTCTCGTTTGTCGTTTTGTGTTTCCTTTTTGTCTCACTCGTGCTTTTTGTCTCATTGTTGTCATTTTGTGTTTTCCTTCATTCGTATTGTGTATCCTTTGTGTTTGTGTTTTTTGTCTCACTTGTGTTTTTTTTTTTTTTTTGGCATTTTGTTTCTCACTTTTGTGATTTTTTTGTCTCGTTTGTGCCATTTATGTAGTTTTTGTCTTGCTTTTCTCGTTTGTCCATTTTTTGTCACTTCGTTTTTCATTTTAGTCATTTTGTAATATTTTAGTTTTTTTTGTCTTTTTTGTCATTTGCCTCATGTTTTTGTCATTTGTCAATTTTTTTCTTGTTTTGTAACTTTTTCTCAAATTTTTGTGTCTTTTTTGTTTCGTGTTTTTGTCTCATTTTGTCATTTTATTTCTCGCTTTTTGTTTCGTTTTTGTTGTTTATCAAGTTTTTCTTGCTTTGTAACTTTTCTGTGTAATTTTTTGTCTCGTTTTTGTTTTGTGTCGTCTCATTTTTGTCATTTTGTGTCAAATTTTTGTAATTATTTTGTCTTGTTTTTGCTGTTTTTGGTCTTATTTTTGTCATTTTGTTTTTCACTTTATTTTCTGTATCGTTTTTGTCATTTTTGTATTTTTTTTTAATCTCACGTGTTGTTTGTGTAATTTTTTTGTCTCGTATTTGTCGTTCGTCCATGTTTTTGTCGCTTTGTAACTTTTAGCTCAAATTTTTTGTCTTTGTTTTGTGTTGTTGACACTCCTGCTCTACATTTTTAGTGGGATGCAGGAAAACCTCAGAATTCGATTCTCCGGCGGCGTCCGATCGTGGACGGCTGGCTGCACCCAGGAAGCCAAATTGCTAAACTTTGTCATTGTTCGCTCGGCGGCATCCGTACTGTCGCCACCTCAACGCGGCCGTGTGCATATGTTCCTGGGGTTATTAATCATAGTGGCATCTCATTTCTAGCAGCTTATTCCTCAGAGAGCCAGCAGACTGTCGGTGTCATGTGACATCGGCGCCTCCCGGGGATAAATGCTCCGTGGTTCCTGGTGGCAGCAGATATTCTCTCGGAGGTCATAAACTAAACCTGAATGTTTACGGCAGACAGAAGTGGAATAAGTCTCGGAGGGCCCGGTCTGACCCGCCGTTCTGTAAAGGAAACTAATCATCAGCCGTTGTTGGAGCTGCTGGAGTCATTTATATCCACGTTTATTCCACTGCCAACACATATTCAGATACAGTGAAGAGCAGGACACACACTTAACAGCAGAATAAAGAGGCTCTAATTCCTATTTTTAACAATGAGCCCAACGGTTCAGTGGAGCATGAGAGGAGTCAAACCTGAACAGAGGTTTGGAGCTGAAGGTTTGAATCACACACCACAGTTCCAGGTCCTTGAAGTCCACAGAGGTGGGTCCAGATTTATCACTTTTAATGGACTTTTTCCATCATTTCTGAGCCTCAGAACTTCATCAGTCCAGCAGATAGAACCATGACATTTAGGAGGAGAAACGCATCCGAGTTCTGATAAAAACTGACACCAGATCAGTTTTACATCCATCCAGGCGTCAGTCTAAAGACTAGAATCTGTTTTTTGCTGTGCATGTTTTTTTTTCCCCCTAAAGTTTTGGACACATTTTGACAATTATCATGTCATTCTCCACCAATTTCAGCACAATTTTGTTCAATTTAGACAGTTCTGGAAGCATTTAATTTTTTACTTTTTTGGGAAATTTTGAACAAATTGTGAGTCATTGTGAAAATATTTTGAACCATTTTGGATTAGACTTTTTCAGTTTGGCAAATTCTGAATTATACTGCAAAGCCAGTCACTTTCAGCATTTTATGTCATTCTGAACATTTGTTTGTGTCATTTTGGCCAAATTTAAAGCCACTGAAGATAATTTCAGTCATTCTGGACAGTTTTTATGTCATTTGAACATGTTTTGAGTTGGTACGTTCAGGTTTCTGCAATTTTGGACAACTTTCATGTCATTTTGGACAAGTTTTGGTCCATTTTGGAAAAATCTGAAATTACTCTTGACATTTGAATCCTATTTGATCATTTCTGAGTAATTTTTTTTGACAAATTTTGAGGCTTTTTTTTGGACACCATTTTTTCTAAAACCAACTGTAAACATCCTAGTGTGAACAGTTTAGAGTCGTAGAAACGATCATTGGTGCTCTGGATGTGTTCCTGTTTTCTGATAATTCACCAGAGAAAACTTTAAAAAGTGCATTCTGGGTAAACTTTAAGGCTCATATCACATGCTGATAGGTAGTTGGTCAGAACAATTAGAGACGATGAAAGGAGCATTTTACAGACAGAACACACCAGGATCATCAATAGATAATTCATTTTCTCTGGTTCTGACTAATTTTGGACAATTTTTGAGTCACTTTATAGAAGTTTTTGTCTTTTTAGACAATAATTAGCTCATTTTGGACCAATTTGGTTGAGAGAAAACTTGAAATAATTATTAATGTATATTTTCTTGAATACTTCTCTTCACTTGAGTCATTTTAGAGAATGTTTTCAGAATTTTGGATCCATTTGTAGTTATTTTGGACAAGCTTTTAGTCATTGTGGACAAGAATTACATCTTTTTGGACAAACCTGAAGTCATTTTTTGAGAGGTTTTTGTCACGTTAGACACATTTTGATTAATTTTAGACAAATTTACCGTTACTTTGGACAAAAATTTAGTCACTTAAGAGAAGTTTTTGTCTTGTTGAACAGTGCATTCTGGGTAAACTTTCCAGGTTCCTATCAACACATGTGATCGATGGTTGATCAGAACTATTCTTGACGATAAAAGGATCATTTTACACACTAAAGATAGCAGAATAATGTAGACATGATTCACTCTGTGGGGAAATCAGTTTCTATTATTGGTAATGCAGCATGATACCGCCACCTCCATGCCGGACTGGAAGTGGATTTTTTTTATTTTTTGTAGGATTGTGCTCAGAGTTGAAGGCTTTAGTTGTAGAGGTGTTCTGCTGACGGTGGAGCTCTGCTGTAGAACAAAGCACCGTTTACTGTTTTACTGCTGAGAGAAACAAAACCAGGTCAGAAATTCATCCTGGTTCAGTTTCACCCTCAGACTTCACTACGCAGCAGGAAAGTGTTTGCAGCAGCTCCTGGTTGTGGGTTCAGGTGATGTACAGCTGAACATCCAGTAATGTGCAGGCTGTCTGCTCGGCTTTTACACCCTGCTGCCCTGAGGAGCTGCTAGCTCGCTGTCTTTGCTCTGTTCTGTCATGTAGAACAAGCAGACCTGCTGCCTGCCTGCTTCCTCCTTGTTTACACACGATAACACGCCTTGAGTGAGGACGGCTTCCATCACGATCACATGAAGAGGCAGCGTTTACTCCGGTCGCCTCTTTAATCTGCACATGTGAAGAACCACACTAATTTCCTGCGTTAGTGCAGCCGGCGCTCTGATGATGTAAACACCTCCGTTTATTGTGGCGGCTTTCAAATCGCCTCGAGTGGCTTCTTGTGTAATTGTGGGTTGAAGCAAAGTGCAAGTGATTGTGTTAAAGACCGGCTTGTCAGAGGAAAAAAAAGAAAAAACACCACAGGAATGTGTGTTTATAATGGCGCTCAGAGCAGCAGAGTCATGACGAGTCGCTGTAAACGATGTTTAGACGATCACCTGCACTCCGTCACTGTTCCACCTGAATACAGATCTGTACAAGAATTAGCTGTGAGGGGGATTAAAATGACAAATTAACCAACAAAAAGAGACCAAAGTGCATAAAAGGGTCGAAATTACCACAAAAAACAGAAAATCAGCACCAAAAGACCTAAAATCACCACAAAAAGAGGGAAATATATCACGAAAAGACGCAAAATTTCCACTGAAAGAAGAAAAACTATCAGAAACACTCAAAATCATCACAAAAAGCCCAAAACTACCACAAACGGGTGCAAAATCAACAAAGAAGATGCAAAATTAAACAAAATGACACAAAATCAGCTGAAAAAGGGCCAAAACTATTTCAGAATGACCCCAAACTACCACAAAATGGCTAAATATACCAGAGAAAGAAACTAAAAGAAGCAAAATCAACACAAAAGGATGCTAAATTACCACAAAAAAACACTCCACAGAAATAACCAAAGTTTCCACAAAGAATCATCTGGTTCTTCAACTCCAGTAACTTAATAATGATCAGAGTTCTGCCTTCATACTGTGAATATTTCCAGAGTTCCAGGTCCTTGAAGTCCACAGAGGTGGGTCCAGATTTATCACTTTTTAATGGACGTTTTCCATCATTTCTGAGCCTCAGAACTTCATCAGTCCAGCAGATAGAACCATGACATTTAGGAGGAGAAACACATCTGAGTTCTGGGAAAAACTGCAACTAAAATAACGACAAAAGCTGGAAAATGACGACAAAAAGAGACCAAATACCCAAAATAGGGCAAGATTACCACAAAATCAGCTCGAGAAGACACAAAATTTCCACTGAAAGATGCAAAACTACCACAAATAGAGTCCAAACTGCCACAAAAAGATACAAAATCAGCACAAAAAGGGCCATAACAAAAACAAAATGTTCTCAAACTACCACAAAAACGGGAATATGCCACAGAAAGACAAAATCTCCACTAAAAGATGTATAATTACCACAAAGATGCAAAATCCATCATTTGAGCCTCACAACTTCATCAGTGCAGCAGATAGGCTACGTTCACACTGCAGGGCTTAATGCTCAATTCCAATTTTTTTTTTAAATCCGATTTTTTGTGAGTTCGTTCACATTTCCAATTAAATGCAACTTGTATGTGATCTCCTGTGTGAACCTCACACGACCCAAAAGTGTCCCGCATGTGCAGAAGAGGACACAACAACGACACACAGAGAGCGTGTTCAGTGTTTACAGAAGTAAACATGGACGCTAACAGCAGAGCATGTCTGGTCATTTTAAAGTTGTTGTCCAGCCGGAGCCAGCATATTTATAACAAGAAGGAAGAGAGCCAGGATTTTGGCCCTGGCGTTTTGTGGGGCAGTGGCAGCAACGTCTGTCCAGAGAACTGTGTGGGTGTGGAGTCGCAGCCAGGAGTGGTGGATAGTGATGTGAGAGGCTTCACAGATGTGGACTTCATTCAGAATTTTAGAATGACAAGGACAACCTTTACCTACGTATGTGAGCGCCTCTTTTTAACACTCTCACGGTAAGACACGTCTTTGGCAGCCCGAAGACGTGTGTCGCTTGAACGCAGAATAGTGACGTTTGTCGTGTACCAATGACGTATAGGTTGGATAAATGCGACCTGCCGTTCAGACTGAAGTCGCGTGGCAAAAGATCCGATTCGTATCGGAATTAGGACCACATATCCAAGTGGCCTGGGTCGCATTTGCAAAAATCGGGTCTGTGTCGTTCAGACTGTCATGAAAAGATCAGATACAGGTCGCATAGGGGCAAAAAAAAAAACGGATTTGGGTCACTTTAGCCTGCAGTGTGAACGTAGCCAAAGACACATGACATTTAGGAGGAGAAGCACGTCTGAGTTCTGGGGAAAACTGCAACTAAAATTGCTAGAAAAGCTGGAAAACTATCACAAAAAGAGAGCAAATTAACCACAAAAAGGGCCAAAATTAACACAAAGACAACAACATCAGCACAAAAAGAGGTAAAGATACCACAATAAAACCCTAAATTTTCTGTTTATGTTTACTGTGGTGGCTTTCAAATCGCCTCGAGTGGCTTCTTGTGTAATTGTAGGTTGAAGCAAAGTGCAAGTGATTGTGTTAAAGACCGGCTTGTCTGAGCCAAAAAGAAAACACACCACAGGAATGTGTGTTTATAATGACACTCAGAGCAGCAGAGTCATGATGAGTCGCTGTAGACGATGTTCAGTCGATCACCTGGACTCCGTCACAGCTCCACCTGGATACAGCGATTAGCTGCCAGATACTTAAACCCACTGCAGAGAAGGAAAGCTGGAGGAAATTGAATTACATGAGAGCTGCTGGGATGTGGCTAAAAACGGGAGCTGAGGGAAAAGGAGGCAGTTTTTAGAATAAGAAATGTTTCATGAAGGAGAAGGAGGAAGCGCAAATTAAAGACGTTCCAATTCCAGATCAGGATCAGGGCCGATCCAGGACATTTTTATTAGTGGTCGATTTCAAATCTCAGCACAATCATTTTAAATCTGCTGTTAGTAAAATTAAAGCACATTCTGTGACAGGAAGCTGGGAATGCTAATTGAGAATAGCTTTCGTAACGATGAGTTTAAACTGAGCTCATGTTGCTGTTTTGCTCAACGAATACATGATTTAGGCTGTAAATGTTGCTACATGTTACGTTAATGAAGAAATACCGTCCTAGTTTATTTCGTTTTGTCGTGAGCTTTGATTGGAGGTCATTAACCACCACTGAAGTCTTTGTCATGGCGCCCATTGCTAACCAAACGCAAAGCAAGATGAAGATTTCAGCTACAAACCATGTCCAGCAAGGTCAAATTTAAGATGTATACTGGAGATGCAATGTTACAGTTACCGTCTAATCGTACATTTACCCTTTAGTGTCACATTTACCCTCTAACACTACATTTACCCACTAATATTACATTTAGACAGTGTTCTACTGCATCTTTCCACCTACAGAACATGAAGGAACAGACTAGAGGCAGAAATGTCTTTTTTTAATGCTTGCAGAGATATTTAGTTCTCGAGTAGATGCACTGGATTGATTTTAATTCAGCTATAATGTACTTAAATTGTGTATTATCAGTAAAATGGTATCAGATTGAGACTTTGTGCGAGGAGACCGTAAATAATAAATGACTCGGCTCGGTGGCAGTGAAGCTCGTTGGGCGACATCCCTCCTGCAAACAGAATCTGAGGGAAGTTAAGAGGGAATGGAGAAGGAGGAGTGGGAGGAAAGATGACACTGAATGGAGAGTTATAAACCAAAAAAAAAAAAACGAAAACCCACCAGCAATCTCCTCTGACAAGTCCATTTCTCTGTTTTAGACTTTTATCTCACGGAGAAGCGACACTCGTTTCATCTGTGGCAGTGAAAGGCTGTAAAAGAAAACACAAAATGCACAAAACTTCATCGAGGCTCCACAGATACAGTCTCCTCCACACATTCGTTAACCCAAAGTCTCGTAAACCTATTCAAGAAAGTACAAGACAAAGTGTCTGGTGGCTAATCTGAACAAAAGGAGGCGTTTTAATGCAGATTTTGACATTGATTACCATGGCAACAAGCATCTGGGTCACCCTAAAAGTGAGCGGCGTTCATTCCAGACATCAGCTGCTCCTGACAGGCTGGAAAATGAGTAAGTTTGGACGGACGCCACCGAACATGTATGTAACTGTTGTCACGTCTCATTCTGCTGCCGTCCTCCGTCTAGATCTGCTCTGCCTTTGTTCCGCCTTCGTCTTTTCACCTCCCACAAAATTACGGCCCGCATTCAGCCATCAATCAGCCGCTCTTTAACAGATAAGGAGGCGAAGGCTGTGCTGCTTGTTCGTCCATCAGCTGCCTCCGACTGACGAACGGCTGAATGAGTGGAGGATCGCCGCGTCGTTCGGTTGGATTTCCGAAGCCGTTCAGTTTGTTCGGTTGTCAGAGTGAAGCCAGAGGTGGTTTGTCTCCTCACGACCGCTGATCCCTGAATACAAACTCACTTTGTCCTTCGGTGGTAATAAAAAAATGATCCCAAATCAACACAAAAAGACCCCAAATCACCACAAAAAGACTCCAAATCACCACAAAAAGACCCAAATTACCACAAAGACTCCACATCACCACAAAAGACCCCAAATCACCACAAAAAGACTCCACATTACCACAAAAGACCCCAAAGCACCACAAAAAGACTCCACATCACCACAAAAAGACTCCAAATCACCTCACCACAAAAGACTCCAAATCACCACAAAAAGACTCCAAATCACCACAAAAACACCCCAAATCACCACAAAAAGACTCCAAATCACCACAAAAGACTCAAAATGACCACAAAAGACCCCAAATCACCACAAAAGACTCCAAATCACCACAAAAAGACTCCAAATCACCACAAAAAGACTCCAAATCACCACAAAAAGACTCAAAATGACCACAAAAATACCCCAAATCACCACAAAAAGACCCCAAATCACCACAAAAAGACCCCAAATAACCACAAAAGACCCCAAATAACCACAAAATGATCCCAAATCACACAAAAGACCCGAATCACCACAAAGACTCCACATCACCACAAAACACCCCAAGCACCACAAAAAGACTCCACATCACCACAAAAACACCCCAAAGCACCACAAAAAGACTCCACATCACCACAAAACACCCCAAATCACCACAAAAGACCCAAATCACCACAAAAGACTCCAAATCACCACAAAAAGACTCAAATGACCACAAAAAATACCCCAAATCACCACAAAAAACCCCAAATACCACAAATGATCCCAAATCAACTCAAAAGACCCCGAATCACCCACAAAGACCCACAAAGACTCCACAAAAAGACCCCAAAGCACCACAAAGACTCCACATCACCACAAAAACACCCCAAAGCACCACAAAAGACTCCACATCACCACAAAACACCCCAAATCACCACAAAAAGACCCCAAATCACCACAAAAGACTCCAAATCACCACAAAGACTCAAAATGACCACAAAAAGACCCCAATCACCACAAAAAGACTCACATCACCACAAAAAGACTCCAAATCACCACAAAAGACCCCAAATCACCACAAAAGACTCCAAATCACCACAAAAAGACTCCAAATCACCACAAAAAGACCCCAAATCACCACAAAAGACTCCAAATCACCACAAAAAGACTCAAATGACCACAAAAAATACCCCAAATCACCACAAAAAGACCCCAAAAAACACAAAATGATCCCAAATCAACACAAAAGACCCAAATCACACAAAGACTCCACTCACCACAAAAGACCCCAAAGCACCACAAAAGACTCTAAATAACCACAAAAAGACCCCAAATCACATAAAAGACCCCCAAATCACCACAAAAAGACTCAAATAACCACAAAAAGACCCCAAATCACCACAAAAAGACTCCAAATCACCACAAAAATACCCCAAATCACCACAAAAAGGACTCCAATCACCACAAAAAGACCCCAAATCACCACAAAAAGACTCCAAATCACCACAAAACACCCCAAAATCACCACAAAAAGACTCAAAATGACCACAAAAGACCCCAAATCACCACAAAAAGACTCCAAATCACCAAAAAAAGACCCCAAATCACCACAAAAAGACTCCACATCACCACAAAAACACCCAAAGCACCACAAAAAAGACTCCACATCACCACAAAAATACCCCAAATCACCACAAAAGACTCCAAATCACCACAAAAATACCCCAAATCACCACAAAAGACTCCAAATCACCAAAAAAGACCCCAAATCACCACAAAAAGACTCCACATCACCACAAAACACCCCAAAGCACCACAAAAAGACTCCACATCACCACAAAAACACCCAAATCACACAAAAAGACCCCAAATCACCACAAAAAGACTCCAAATCACCACAAAAGACTCAAAATGACCACAAAAGACCCCAAATCACCACAAAAAGACTCCAATCACCACAAAAAGACTCCAAATCAACCACAAAAAGACCCAAATCACCACAAAAAGACTCAAAATGACACAAAAATACCCCAAATCACCACAAAAAGACCCCAAAAAACCAACAAAATGATCCAATCAACACAAAAGACCCCAAATCACCACAAAGACTCCACATCACCACAAAAGACCCCAAAGCACCACAAAGACTCCACATCACCACAAAAAGACTCCAAATCACACTAAAAAGACTCTAAATAACCACAAAAAGACCCAAATCACACAAAAAGACTCAAATAACCACAAAAAGACTCCAAATCACACAAAAATACCCCAGATCACCACAAAAATACCCCAAATAACCACAAAAATACCCCAAATCACCACAAAAAGACTCCACATCACCACAAAAATACCCAAATCACCACAAAAAGACTCCACATCACCACAAAAAGACCCCAAAGCACCACAAAAAGACTCCACATCACCACAAAAGACTCCAAATCACCTCACCACAAAAAGACTCCAAATCACCACAAAAAGACTCCAAATCACCCACAAAAAGACCCCAAATCACCACAAAAGACTCCAAATCACCACAATAAGACTCAAAATGACCACAAAAGACCCCAAATCACCACAAAAAGACTCCAAATCACCACAAAAGACTCAAAATGACCACAAAAATACCCCAAATCACCACAAAAAGACCCCAATAACCACAAAAGACCCCAAATCACCACAAAAAGACCCCAAATAACCACAAAATGATCCCAAATCAACACAAAAAGACCCCGAATCACCACAAAGACTCCACATCACCACAAAACACCCCAAAGCACCACAAAAGACTCCACATCACCACAAAAACACCCCAAATCACCACAAAAGACCCCAAATCACCACAAAAAGACTCCAAATCACCACAAAAGACTCAAAATGACCACAAAAATACCCCAAATCACCACAAAAAGACCCCAAATAACCACAAAATGATCCCAAATCAACACAAAAAGACCCGAATCACCACAAAGACTCCACAAGACTCCACAAAAAGACCCCAAAGCACCACAAAGACTCCACATCACCACAAAACACCCAAAGCACCACAAAAAGACTCACATCACCACAAAAAGACCCCAATCACCACAAAAAGACCCAAATCACCACAAAAGACTCCAAATCACCACAAAAAGACTCAAATGACCACAAAAAGACCCCAAATCACCACAAAAAGACTCCAAATCACCACAAAAAGACTCAAATCACCACAAAAAGACCCAAATCACCACAAAAAGACTCCAAATCACCACAAAAAGACTCAAAATGACCACAAAAATACCCCAAATCACCACAAAAAGACCCCAAAAAACCACAAAATGATCCCAAATCAACACAAAAGACCCCAATCACCACAAAGACTCCACATCACCACAAAAAGACCCCAAAGCACCACAAAGACTCCACATCACCACAAAAAGACTCCAAATCACCACAAAAAGACTCCAAATCACCACAAAAAGACTCTAAATAACCACAAAAAGACCCCAAATCACCATAAAAGACCCAAATCACCACAAAAAAGACTCCAAATCACCACAAAAATACCCCAAATCACCACAAAAATACCCAAATAACCACAAAATACCCCAAATCACCACAAAAGACTCCAAATCACCACAAAAAGACTCTAAATAACCACAAAGACTCCACATCACCACAAAAATACCCCAATCACCACAAAAATACCCCAAATCACCACAAAATACCCCCAAATAACCACAAAGACTCCACATCACCACAAAAATACCCCAAATCACCACAAAAATACCCAAATCACACAAAAATACCCAAATAACCACAAAGACTCCACATCACACAATACCCCAAATCACCACAAAAATACCCCAAATCACCACAAAAATACCCCAAATAACCACAAAGACTCCACATCACCACAAAAGACTCCACATCACCACAAAGACTCCACATCACACAAAGACTCCACATCACCACAAAAAGACCCCAATCACCACAAAAGACTCCAAATCACCACAAACAGGGTCCAAACTCCCACTAAATAAAACTAAATTAGCCACAAAGAATCATCTGGTTCTTCATCTCCAGTAACTTTATCAATGATCAGAGTTCTGCCTTCATAATGTGGATATTTCCAGAGTTCCAGGTCCTTGAAGTCCATAGAGGTGGGTCCAGAGTTCCCCTAAACCTGACCAGAAAGGACTAAAACTATTACAAAATGACCTCAAACTACCACAAAAAGACACAAAACCTCTACTAAAAGATGTACAATTACCCGAAAGATGCCAAAACCACCACAAAAAGCTGGAAAATTACCAGAAAAACAGACAAATTAACCACAGAAATAAGACTAAATCACCAAAACCTGCCAAAATTACCACAAATAAAAACAAAATCACCACAAAAAGACCAAAAATCACAATAAAAAGACACACAATTTCCCCTGAAGACACAAAATTACCACAAAGATTCAAAGTCAGCACAAAAATGCTATATTAAACAAAAAGACACAAAATAACCACGAAACACGACAAAATCACGACAATAGGATCCAAACTACCGCAAAAGGACACAAAATCAGCACAAAAAAATGCAAAATCATCCCAGAAAGGGTCAGAACTATTACAAATGATCCCAAACTACCACAAAAATACCACCAAAACACACAAAATCTAAACTAAAAGATGTTCAGTTACCACAAAAAGAAACAAACTAACCACAAAGAGACCAAAATGCCGAAAAAAGGGCCAAAATGATCACAAAGATAAGCAAATTCAGCACAAAAAGACCCAAAATCATAACAAAAAAATACAAAATTACCACAAAGATCAGCACAAAAAAATGCTATCTTAAACAAAAAGACAAAATAACCTTAAAAAGCAACAAAATCACCACAAATATGGTCCAAACTACCACAAAAGACAAAAAGCAGCATTGAAATGTGCAAAATTATCCCAGAAGGTGCAAAATTATCCCAAATTTATACAAAATGACCCCAAACTACCACAAAAATAGGTCAATATACCAAAGAAAGACCCCAAATCTCCACCAAAAGAAGCAAAATTACTACAATGACACAAAATCACTCCAAAAAGATGAAAATTACCACAAAAAATAGATCAAATTGCCAAAAAAACGGCCAAAATTACCATAAGGAAACACAAAATCTGCACAAAAAGAGGTAAATATCCCACAAAAGACTCAAAATCTCCAATAAAAGACACTAATTTCCTGCCTCAATAGAGGTCCAAGATCGGTCTTTCAAAGGTGCAAACGACAAGAAAACCAAAGTTCTGAGGACTGAGATGTTTCCCTGCTTCTGTTTTTACCTGAATCCAGACTGAAGGTCTGAAGAACGAATGCAGAAGCTAACAGATGCCTCTTGAGTGAATCTAAAACTTCCCTTCACGCGCTTTTCTCCGTCTGCCGGTGTGCGTTTGTGTGTTAATGGGCTCCTGTTGGTGAAGTGAAGGCAGTAAACTAACAAAGCACGCCTGAACGCCTCTTTAAACGAATCATCTGTCTCACCAGGAGCAACGAGGCACTTAAGGAAAGTCTACTTGACCTGAGCGCCGACAGACGTAAAGACAACGGAAGCCGCCGCCGTTAAAGCGACGGGTTTCACTCTTTATTACCGCCGGAGGAGAAAATGAGTTTGTGTTCACGGATCAGCGGCCGCCAGGAGACGAGGTGAAGCAGAACCTCCTCTGCCTTCAGTCTGACAACCAAATAAGCAGAACGAAGCAGCGATCCTCTGTTTGATCAGCACTGGATTGGTTTAACTTTAACGTACTGAACGAGTGTGTTATCAGGTTGAGACTTTGTGTAAATAACAAAGACTCTGTTCAATGCAGAAAAGCTTGTCGTTGACCTTCCTTTTTGTCGTAGTTTCGTAGTGTTTTTGTTGGGTTTGTTTATAGTTTTCTGGTAATTTTGTGTGTTTTTGCTGCGATTTTGCAACGTAACGTGGCGATTTATCTGTTTCTGTAGTGTTTTTTTGTCCCAGTGTGGTCATTTTGCATCTTTTTGTGGTATTTTGGGTATTTATGTGGTCATTTTCCATTTCTGGGGTGGTGTCAGTTTTTAGCAGACCTCAGATGTGTTTTTCCTCCTAAATGTCATCGTTCTATCTGCTGTACTGATGAAGTTGTGAGGCTCAGAAATGATGGATTTTGTGTCTTTGTGGTAATTGTACATCTTTTTTTAGGAGAATTTGCATCTTTCTGTGGTATATTCACCCATTTTTGTGGTAGTTTGAGGACATTTTGTAGTTTTTCTGGCCCTTTTTATAGCTGATTTTGTATCTTTTTGTGATAATTTGGACCATATTTGTGGTAGTTTTGCATCTTTCAGTGGTAATATTGTGTCTTATCAAGCTAGTTGAGCTTTTCTTTGTGGTATTTTAGCTCCTATTTTGGCAATTTGGTCTCTTTTTTTCTAGTAATTTTCCAACTTTTTAATTTATTTTAGTTGCAGTTTTTCCTAGACCTCAGATGTGTTTTTCCTCTTAAATATCAAGCGTTTATTTGCTGTACTGATGAAGTTCTGAGGCTCAGAAATAATGGAAAAAGTCCATTAAAAAGTGATAAATCTGGACCCACCTCTATGGACTTCAAAGACCTGGAACTGTGGAAATATTCACAGGATGAAGGTAGAACTCTGATCATTAATAAAATTACTGGAGATGAAGAACCAGGTGATTCTTCGGGGTGATTTTGTTTATTTTGTGGTGATTTAGCTTCTTTTAATGGAGATTTTGTGTCTTTCTGTGGTATACTCATCCATTTTTTGGTAGTTTGTGGTCATTTTATTACAGTTTTGGCCCTTTCTGAGGTGATTTCACACCTATTTGTGGTGACTTTGTCTTGTTGTGGTTATTGTGTGTCTTTTTGTTTTGTTTTAGTTGGATTTAGTAGTAGGAATCTCTTGAAAATATTCATAATATTCACATTTCTGCTTTTTGCGTTAAATCTGAGAGACATAATTCAAATTGTCAGCTTACTTCAATCCTTCTTCTCACCTTCTTTATCCTGATGGAATTTCAGAAGCAACTTATTCTGCATTTTACGTGTATATATTATGATGTTCTGAATTCTAAATCCCTCCCATGTTTCAGTTTTGCAGCTTTAATAGACAAACTTTGTCTCTGCAGTTTTTAACAGCTGAACAACCAGATGTTTCCTTCAGGCCTCGCCTGAGACCAAAGCAGAGCTAAAAGTGAACGTGAGCCGATGCTAACGCTGCTAGCTAACAGCGTGTCTGACTCCAGAGCTGATTGTGTGCCGCGTTAACAGCCTGCCCTCGGTGCACGCATTAAAATGTACGTTCATAAAGTCCTCCTCAGGTTGGAGTTAAGCCTCCTCAGGTTCCCTCAAATCATCTCATTTCTTGTAGAGGCGGCAATTATGCAGCGAGCGCCTGAGAAAAAAAGAATTAATTTCCATTTGTGTGTGCTGGGTGAGGCTGTGCTGCTAACAGGAGGATGTGTAGCAGCGCTTCATTAGAGGATCCTACCTGAACACATGCAGGGATTCAGCCTCACTCTGCTGCTCAGTCGGGTCAAATAGCTGCTGTAAATGATTCCGTTTGCTTTAACCTACACAGAGTCCTGAACGGTGTAACGAGACACCGAGTCGCTGCTTTGATTCTCCGTTCTTTCTGTTTAGTTTCACCATCTGGCGCTGAACTCGTCTTCAGATGCTGCTCTTCTTTGTTTCCTCCCACTTGCAGCTTTAATATTTTGTTCCATCCGTACTTTCTGTCTGAAAGTCCTTCCTTTGCTCCATGTGCCTCCATCTGCGGCTTCAATTCGTCCCGTTTCTTTGTCCTCAACGTGTTTTTCTCTCTCAGACAGTGAATTATCGCTACACGTCATAAGTTTTATACCTGAGATTTACTGCAGGAACATAAAGGTACTGCTGTGAAACGATCATGGACGGATCATTAATATCTGTGTACAATATCTGTGCAAGTTTGATGAAAATTTGTGAAATATAGATAACAATCTACGCTGTATAGATAAAAACCTGTGCAGCATGGATAAAATCTTAAATATAGATGATAATCTGTGTAATATTGATAAAAAAATCTAAGCAATATAGATTAGTCTGTGAAATATGGATAAAAATCTGAAATATAGGGCATAATCTGTGCAATGTCGATAAAAATCTGCACAACATAGATGCACAATCTGATATATAAATAAAAATCTGTGTAATATCGATAAAATCTGCAGACCAGTGTTGTTTTTGGCAGCCAATTTAGATTTAGTCTTAGTTTTAGTCTTTTGGACGAAATCCTCCTTCTATTTAGTCACAATTTAGTCATTTCTATAAGTGATAGTTTTAGTCCAGTTTTAGTCGACGAAAACTCAAAAGGTTTTAGTCTAGTTTTAGTATAGACATATTAGCCTTTTAACAAATGACGTATTATTAACCTCACTGACAAAATGACAGTGGATTCAATGTTCATTACTACAAAAATGCCAACAAAGATATTCCTTCTTCAGGACTTGCGGGTTTATTTTTTGTCAGTTTAGAGTAGTATGTTAAGGTTAAGGTTTTGTAGAATAAATATCCTTGTCTCTATTATTGTTCTACGTCTTTAGAAATAAAAAAATACCTTTAATTCTGTGTTCTGTAAAGTTAGTGCATTTAATTTACAATGCATTGATTCTATAGAATACAATGTTGATTAACTTGCAATGCCCCAGTAAAATAAATAAATCCTGAATAACGGGGGAAAATTAGATGAAGCATATCGACGTTCTGAACGCTGGAATGTGAAATCTCTGGTTAGAATGTGGTCAGATGGTTTTTATGATGTTATTGTTTGACTTAAAATCTGTTGAAAAGTAGAACAACTCAGGTCCAACTGGTTTATCGCAGTAAGCTTTGAAAACGGTATTAGAACTTCTCTTGCCGTTTCTGTCTGACCGTCGGACTGAGGCCACAGACGGTCACCAGTTAATCTGATCGTCACACTCTGCCGCAGTGAAGCGATATTTCCACTCCGTTAGGTGGAAGTCCTCATTAAACCGAGAATTTTACTGGTAGACTGAACAGCCGTGAGTCCAAACAGAGCAATAACGACAACGTTAAAGCTGACAAGAATAACATTTCGGAACAGTTTATTGACGTCTGTGTGTTTTGAACAGGCATCGGTACAGTCACCTATGCTATGCATTGTCGTTGTAACAGCCTCGCTCACTGAATATCACCAGTTGATCGAAACCATCCATTAACGTTTTCGTCCAGTCTCGTCTCTTGAACGAAAACTAGCACACGTCTCGTCATGTTTTGGTCATCAGAGAGCCGCGTTTATTTCGTCATCGTTTCGTTTTCGTCATGAAAAAAGGGGCGTCAACGAAATAATTTCGTCATCGTTAACGAAAACAACACTGCTGCAGACTGGATGAAAATCTGTGCAGTATAGATCAGAAGATGTGCAATACAGATACAAATTCATGCAATGTAGATAAAAAAAATCCGTGAAATATAGATTGAAAAATCATAGCAATATCGATAATCTGTGAATATGAATGAAAATCTGCACAATATTGATAAACACCTGTGACATACGGATGAAAATCAGAAATATAAAAAATAAATAGATAAAAATCTGTACAATATCAATACAAATCCATGCAATATGCCTTATAATCTGTGAAATATAGATAACATTCTGTACAATATTGACAATAATCTGTGAAACCGATAAATCTGTGCAATATTGATAAATCTGAAATATACTGTAGATAATAATCTGTGCAGTATAGATACAAATCTGTGAAATATAGATACAAATATTTGAATGCAGATAAAATCAGCAACATGGATACAAAAAATCTTTGACTCTAGACAATAATCTGGACAATATAGATAATAATTTGTGAAATATTGATAAAAATCTGTGAAATATGGATGAATATCTGCACAATATCCATAAAAACTTGTGAAATATTGATAATAATCTGAGCAGTATAGATAAGAATCCATGCAATAAGGATGAAAATCTGTAATATAAATAATAATCTTGACAATATCAATTAAAATCTGCCATTTAAGCAATAATCTGCACAATACAGATAATAATCTGTGCATAGAGATAAAAATCTGTGCATCATCATTACAGATATTTGCAAAATATATAATAATATAGGATACATAGTTAAGAAATCTGAGAAATATAGATACAGTTCTGAAAATTTATTTTAAAAAACGTGTCCAATGTAGATAAAAATCTGACATACATAATAATCTGTGCAATATAGAAACAAATCTGTGTGATTATATATAAAAATATGTGAAATATAGAAGTAGTAGAAAAAGTCTGTGCAATATTAATACTTTTCTCTTTTTTTATACTTGACAGAATCCATACAGCGCTGCTACTTCTAGAACTCGTACTTTCATATGTTTTGCTTTATTTTTTAATGATTTTTCTGCTAGTTTTCTTTAAACTTGCTGGTTTCCCCGTGCTGCTGGAGCGCTGCAGACCTCCCCTCTGTGGGATCAATAAAGACTCCTCTCCGTTATTATTATTATTATTATTATTATTATCACTGCGTTTGGACCAGAACCAGCGTCTGGAGCTTCCTGGGTCGTCCTCCAGGTCCAGCCCTGGTCCCACAGCTTCCTCCTCCCTGACTCTCCGGCCTCCTATTGGCTGAGGGAGCGGCGGCGGCGTCCAGTCACGCGGCAGATGTCTCTCGCCTTCATTACTCAGTGTCAGGTGGGCGGTGGAAGCAGGTGACACGTTTATTTGCGGGCCGTCGAGGCTTCGGATTAGTCACCGTTGGCACAAATGTTCCTTCTTCTTCACTTCTTCTCTCCCAGCTTCAGTCGGACGAAGACGAAGGATTCTTCCTCCCTCTCCAGTTCTCTTTCATAAAAAAGCTCACCTGAGATCTGTCAGGAAGGATCTCTTTATTATTAGTCCTCAGTTCTCTGCAGTCGTCTGCAGCTTGAACCCATTTAACTGGAATCTTTCTGCTTTTATGGGTCAAATGTGTTTTTAGGGCATCAGGCTGAAACCGTCTGTGAACATGTGCAGCTTTTTACTCTTCTACAGGCTCTGATTTCTGCCTATTATTGGACAGATTTTTATCTATTATTGGATAGATTTTTATCTATTACACAGATTATTTATATTTCAGATTTTGTACCTATATTGCACATTTTATATCTACACTGCACTTTATATTGCTCAGATTTTTTCTGTATTTCACAGATTTTTATCTGTATTTCATAGATTATCTATTTTGCACAATTTTTTATCTCTATGCACCAATCTTTATTGATATTGCACGTTATTATCTGTATTTCACTGATTATTTTTGAAATTTCACAGATTTTCATCTGTGTTGCTGAGATTTCTAGCTTTGCTCACATTTTATTATCTATATTACACATCTAATTATCTGTATTGGGCATTTTATTATCTATATTACTCAGCTTTTCATCTGTATTTCAAATTTTATTGTCTATAGTCACAGTTTATAATCCATATTGCACAGATTTTTTGCAATATTTCACTGATTTTTATCTATATTGCCCAGATTTTCATCTATAATGTGTAGATTATGAGATAAACTGAACAGATTCTTAATTTTGCACAGATTTTTATGGATATTGGATGTTTTATTACCTATATTTCATTGATTTTTAATTCTATTCACAGATTTTTTATCTATATTGCTCAGATTTCTATTGATATTGCACAGATTGTTATTTATATTTCAAATTTCTTGTCTATGTTTCACAGATTTTTATCAAAATTGCACAAATTTTTATTGACATTGCTCAGATTTGTGCGGATATTGCACATTTTATCATCTATATTCACAGATTTTTTTATCTGACTGGAGCACCTGCACAGTGCTAAGGTAGCATTAAAGCTCATTTGAAAGAATCCACGAACTGCAGAAAGATTTCAGTCAGATTTCTTCTTCCTGCGGCTGAAGTCCAGTTTTTCCAGCGTAGATCTTTTCTGTCTGAGACGTAACGACATGGAGACATTCTGTGATAACCTGACTGACTGCAGGAGTGTCTCTGTGTTTACAGCTCGTCTCCATCTCAGTCTAAATGGTGGGCAAGCATGCAGCAGAGATGCTGAGTTCTGCTGCATGGAGCTGCAGGTGGAAGCTGGTGGTCCACAGACTGATGGCTGCGGATGGAGGCCATGCAGGGACGCAGCAGCTTGTTGCAGCATCTAATGAATGCGTGTAGCGGATCCCCTCAGGCCGTGCTCCACCGCAGCACATATGAGCATTAATATTCATGCTACGGCTGCAGATGCCTCCACATTGCCTCCACTTACGCTGAGCGGTTTGATGCTGCGTTCAGGTGAAGGTGTCTCCTGAAGGGCGAAGCGCTGCAGCTCCGTCCCGCTGGGAAAGCCAGAGTTTGGTCGTGTATTCGCAGCCCCAGCTGGTAAATACACGTTTAATGTTACCGAGTCAGCAGGGCGGCGCCGTGGACGGAATACTGAACGCACAAAGTACTGCAGCTGAAGTACTGCGAAGCACCCAGGGAGGGTTTCAGTGTGGGAGCATGGAGGCTAAAAAGCCGTGTTCAAGATGGAATCACCTGTTTCCTGCTGCCCAAGTTCAGCTCTCTGCATATTTATCTCTGAATGAACAGTTCAGGGGACAAAACGCTCCCATCAGCTCTCTGTTTTTTGTTTGATCGACAGGTTTTTTATTTGGAATGGCAACTTTTACAAACCTAAATCATAGCTGAGACGCAGAAAAACATTTTTAGTAAAAAGTAAAACCAACAAACTTCTACTTATTGATGTAGGTAAAGGTCTTCAGTCACATATTTATCTTAGAATAAATAGTTTAGCTTAGATTTTTATCTATATTTCACAGATTTTTATCTATATTGCTCATTTTACATTATATATTTCAGATTTTGTATCCATATTGCCTATTTTATTATCTTTATGGCACAGATTTTCATTTAAATTTCATAGATTTTTGTCTATATCGCTCATTTTATACTATATATTTCAGGTTTTGTATCTATATTGCCTATTTTATTATCTTTATGGCACAGATTTTCATTTAAATTTCATAGATTTTTGTCTGTATTGCTCAGATTTTAATCAATATTCACAGATTTTATATATATTTCACAGATTTTTATCTTTATTTCACAGATCTGTGACAAAAATGACAACGCATTCCCATCAACTGTCTGTTTTTTAGTGAGAACGACAACTTGTACAAACTTAAATCATAGCTGAGATGCATAAAAACATTTTTAGAAAAAAGTAAAACCAACAAACTTCTATTTATTGATGTAGGTAAAGGTCTTTGGTCGCATATTTATCTTAGAATAAATAGTTTAGCTTAGATTATTAGCTAAATTTCATGTAATTTTTAATCAATATTTCACATTTTATTATCTATATTCACATTTTATATTATAAATTTTAGATTTTTTATCTATATTGCACATTTTATTATCTCTATTGCTCAGATTTGTAGCGATATTGCACAGATTATTGTCTATATTTCAGATTTTGTATTTATATTGCCTATGTTATTATCTTTATGGTACAGACTTTCATTTAAATTTCATAGATTTTTGTCTATATTGCTCAGATTTTCAACAATATTCACAGATTTTATCAATACTTCACAGATTTTTATCTTTATTTCACAGATCTGTGACTAAAATCACAACACATTCCCATCAACTGTCTGTTTTTTAGTGCGAACGACAACTTGTACAAACTAAATCGTAGCTGAGACGCATTAAAACATAAAAACTAAAGTAAAACCAACAAACTTCTATTTATGTCTTGATGCAGATAAACTAAGAAAATTCCACTGTTGGCATATTTACTTTAGAAAAAATATTTAAAAAATGACTAAATATTCCCATCGAAGTCTGTTTTTTTTTTTTTATATATACTGACAACAGCAACTAGTACAAACCTAAACAAAGAAAGCACTCAGAGAGCAGTCCTCCTCCAAGGCTGCTCAGTCGGTGGATCATTTCCAACGGATGAAATCTAGAAAAAATCTGTGGCAGAAATCACAACATAGAATGTGTCCATTTAATATAGATGAACCCACAAACTAAATGACCTTCCACTGAGCACAGGCGTGTGTTCTGCATGTGTACGTTATGTATGGATACTGAATCACTTGACCTAAATATGTAGCGGGAATTGATGGGACTCAGAAACACCCCCACAATTTAATCAGTTGTTCCTTGGATCATTTCTGAAGTCCTGATAAGTCCTCAGCGGTGGATTTGTAGTAGGATCACAGTCATATGTAGTGTTCCCTTGTTGTCATGGTTACAGTGACGCCGTGCCGCTATCTGGCAATGATACAGAAATCTTTAACAAATCCGCAGAAAAGATGGAACTCCTTAAAATATATACGAATAAAATACATACATGATGATGTTCGTCTATCACGGAGCGTTCTGGAACAAAAACGAGGGATCACTGTACCTTAATTTTGCATAAGAGTATTTATTTAACTGATAAAGTTCTAGCACAGAAGTGTTTCTCCTAAACGTATTTTTGCAGGTTTGGGCAGCATGTTAAGTCCTCGTAGGCCTGGGTGATAAATCAAATTAATTTGATTAATTCGCCTTTTTAAAACCCGACGATTTGAAAATTTGCCAAATCGTAAAATCGAGGCGAGCTTCAACATATAACAATACAGATTCTTCTTCTGCTTTTTACGACTTGTGCACTGGTGTTTGCTTCTGCCTCTCATCTCCTTCCGCCAAAACACTCACACCGCCGTCATGGCGGACAGAACAGCAGACGAAGAGTTGGTCGCCAGAAAAGGGCCTCATGTTACATCGATTATATGGAAGTGGTTCGGCTTTGACAAGACTGACACAGAGCAAACTACAGTCATGTGCAAGGTTTGCAAAAGTACTGTGAAAACGAAGAGTAGCAGCACAACTAACCTCTTTCAGCACCTCCAGCAGAGGCATCCTAAAGAATGGGAAGAGTGCTGCAGCTACGGGAGTGCGGCATGGCTAGCACTAGCCATAGCAAACAGACCGCAAAGAAACGATAAAAATCGATTAAAATCGTCCAAGATGACTAAAAAAATCGAGATTTTATTTCTTGGCCATATCGCCCAGCCTTAACGCCTCGTTATAATATTTAGAAACTTTATTTCTGTTGCATCTTTCAAAATACAGAAAAGAACTTTCCTGAAGTCTAAAATGGTCGAGATTCTACATGCTGTGAATCTTATGAGGAAAAAAAAAAGAATAAATATCATGAGAAAGACGCACAAAAACTTGTGTTTGATGCTGCTGAGCAGATTCTGTTTTGTGAAATGTGTGAGTCAGTTTTTAGTTCATTTAAATGATCGTCCTCACTGATGATATTCCACATTATTTCTGTTTTGTGCCGCAAATGTCTTGAACGGATGAATCATAGTTGTCAAAGCATGAAGTCTGAGGAAGAACAAATGCACAAAATAACCAAATCAAACTTCACACGCTGAAGATTTTACATTCAGGGAGTTTTATCTCGAGAAAATAGATGTTCTTCCTGAATATTAAACTCACAGAACAACTCCAGAGTTTGTTGGATGACGCTGCAGACTCAGATTTGTGTTGGTTTTAATTAAGATTAGGCTCATTTAAATACTCGTCTGCACCGAGAACGTTCTGCATTGTTCCTGTTTTATGCAACAAACTCTGGTTGTAAACACGCAGAGGAAACATTTAGCTGAGTTTCACAGAGAAGAAAGTGAGTCTTCCACAACAAACACGCTAACGAACACGCTCCGTCGTCACGTGACCGCCGAGCTGCCGGCAGCAGCGGAACTAATTGTTTGTAGAATTGATTTCTTATTTAATTAGAAGACAAGCAAATGAGTTTAAACTTGAAATCCCACAACCACTCGGGGGGAATTAAAGCGTTTCCAAAAGTTTTCGGCTGAGAGGAAAATGAAATTTCCTTTCACGGTGATCGGTTACGTCGCCAAGCTTTTTATTGCATCTTCAGTCAGATTTATGTTGTGGGTCTGAGGCGTCTCCTCGGAGGGATGTGGAGCTTTAATGCTTCCCTGGAAGTGAGGATCCACGTTACTGCAGCTGCTCTGCTTCCCAACGTCACTTCTTTAAGGAGGTAATGAAACGATGCCTTCAGGGACACCGGGAGGAGTCGGTTTAACGGAAGTTGGGGGTAAACACAAAGACGGTGTTTGGGGTCGAGCCTCAGCAGTTTGCTGGTGATGATTCCATACGAGTTATTTTTCTATAACCACAAAGAGACGCAAAACCATCACAACGAGCTACAAAAAAAACACAAAGGGAGGCAAACCAGCTTCAGAGAGACACTAAACAACCTCAAAAAGACACAAAACAACCACAAAGAGATGCAAAACAACAACAAAGAGACTAAATTGAATAGAAATCGAATAGTCCTTTATTGGGACTATTCGATTTCTATTCGATTTAGTACAAAGAGACTTTACAAAGAGACTAAACAACCACATAGACGCAAAGCAACAACAAAGAGATGCAAAACAACCACAAAGAGCTACAAAAACCACAAAGAGCTGCAAAACAACCACAAAGAGACACAAAACAACCACAGACACACAAAACAACCACAGAGATGCATAACAACCACAAAGAGACACAAAACAACCACAAAAAGATGCAAAACAACCACAAAGAGCTACAAAAACCACAAAGAGCTGCAAAACAACCACAAAGAGCTACACAAAACAACCACAGAGACACAAAACAACCACAGACACAAAACAACCACAAAAAGATGCAAAACAACCACAAAGAGACACAAAACAACCACAAAGAGATGCAGAACAACCTTAAAGAGATTCAAAACAGCCTCAAAAAAACACTAAACAACCTCAAAAAGACCCAAAACAACCACAAAGAGACACAAAACAACCACAAAGAGATGCAGAACAACCTTAAAGAGATTCAAAACAGCCTCAAAAAAACACTAAACCTCAAAAAGACCCAAAACAACCACAAAGAGACACAAAACAACCACAAAGAGATGCAGAACAACCTTAAAGAGATTCAAAACAGCCTCAAAAAAACACTAAACAACCTCAAAAAGACCCAAAACAACCACAAAACAACCACAAAGCGATGCAAAACAACCACAAAAAAATGCAAAACAACCATAAAGAGATGCATAACAACCACAGAGATACAAAACAACCACAAAGAGACACAAAACAACCACAAAGAGACACAAAACAACCACAAAGAGACACAAAACAACCACAAAGACAACCAAAACAACCACAAAGAGACAAAAAATGACCACAAAGACATGCAAAACAACCACAAAGAGACTAAACAACCACATAGATGCAAAGCAACAACAAGGAGACGCAAAACAACAATGAGACACAAAGCAACAACAAAGAGAACCAAAACAACAACAAGGAGACAAAAACTGACCACAAACAGACGCAAAAGAACCACAGAGACTGACATCTGACAGACTGAAGCTGCTGACAAAGCAGAGATTAGAAAAAGTCCAGTTTCACTTCTGAAACATCTTGAAGCCTTTTTGTTTCTCAGCCTGTAACGTGGTGATGAATCTCGTTGGAGTCTGAACAGAAGGTGACGAGCAGCGACACCTTCTCACCAGAGAACTGACAGAATGGAAGGAAACCAGAGAGATGGAGGTTGACCAGTATTCACCAGCAGCTCTGTCTGAGGCCAGAGACCACCAGGTGCATTCTGGGTAAACCTTCAGTCAGTACGTGTGATAGGTGGTGGTTGCTCTGAACAAGTTCTATGATCATTTTACCTACAAAACATACCAAAATCATCTAATAAACACCATTCAATCTAATATAGGTTCATTTAAACCAAAGAAAGAAAGGAAGAGGCAGAAAATAGTCAAAGCAACCATTAAAAGATACAAATTGATGCAGAGTGACTATAAAAAGATGAAAAAAACAAAGACATAGAACAACCCCAAAAGGGCAAAAAAACAAGCATAAAAGGATGAAAAACAAAGAGAAATGACCACAAAGAGAAACAGAAAGAGAAATATATTTTCTAATACAGTCATTATTTAACTCCATAAATGTGCCTTGTAGCTGTGAAATGTAGAAACAACTTCACTCACTGACACACTTCTATTATCTGTCAAAATAATGTGATTCTTTGTCCATATTTAGCCATTTTAATGGCATGTTTGTTGTTTTTAATGCAGGTAATCTCTATAAAAGAGAAGTCCAGGAGAGACAGTGAATATGGAGTTAAACTTCAAATGGTTTGATTCAAATTTAGCCCAAAGCTTTGCAGTTGTTTTGTGTCTCTGTGTGGTTGTTTTGTGTTTCTTTGAGGTTGTTTTGTGTTTCTCTGAGGTTGTTTTGTGTCTCTTTGTTGTCATTTTGTGTCTCTTTGAGGTTGTTTTGCATCACTGGGTGTTTTTTTGTGTCTTTTTATGGTTGATTACGTCTCTTTGTGGTTGTTTTGGGTCTATTTGAAGTTGTTTTGTGTCTCTGCAGTTGTTTTGTGTCTCTCATTGGTTGTTTTCTATTTGAGGTTGTTTTGTGTCTCTTTGCGGTTGTTTTATGTTTCTTTGCAGTTGTTTTTTTAGGTTGTTTTGTGCCTCTTTGTGGTTGTTTTGTGTTTCTTTGAGGTTGTTTTGTGTTTCTTTGAGGTTGTTTTGTGCCTATTTGTTGCTGTTTTAAATCTCTTTGTAGGTGTTTCGAGTCTCTTTCTGGTTATTTTGTGTCTCTTTGTGTGTTGTTTTGTGTCTCTTCGTTGTCATTTTGTGTCTCTTTGAGGTAGTTTTGCATCACTTGGTGGTTGTTTTTTGTCTCTTTATGGTTGATTATGTCTCTTTGTGGTTGTTTTATGTCTCTAGTTGTTTTATGTCTCGTTGTTTTGAGTAACTCAGTGGTAGTTTTGGTCTCTGTGGTTGTTTTGAGTGTCTTTGTGCTTGTTTTCTATCTCCTCGTAGCTATTTCAAGTCTTTATGTGGTTGTTTTTATCTCTTCATAGTTGTTTTGTGTCTCTTTGTGGTTGTGTCTTGTTGTTTTTGAGGCACTTGGTGGCTGTTTTGTTTCTCTTTGTGATTGTTTTGTGTCTCTTTGTGGTTGTTTTGTGTCTCTGTGGTTGTTTTGTGTCTCTTTGTGGTCATTTTGAGTCTCCACTGGCTCATTTTAAATGGTTGAACTCAAGTTTAACTTATTTTTTTATAGTTTTTATTCTATAAGTTGACATATCAGCTGAAACTCAATGCCTCATGAAATCTTTATTTTGACTGCAACCTCATAAATTTCTTTGAAAACTATTAAATCTGTAAATATTGATTATTATTGACCAGCAATTTTTAGGGTTTCTGTGCTGAGAGTCAGAAAGGAAGAGGAAACTCTGAGTGTAAAACGCTGTCATCGACTCATCCCATTGGGTTCATACTGAGGATGCTCTAACCTCAGATAGAACCGACAGCTCTGTGTCTGAAGCCTCTCATGTCTCCTCTGAAGAGTTGTTGACTTTGAACTGGCCTGTAGAGCCGACATCAGCCGACACTCTGGAGGGATTGTTTCCTTTAAGAACACTCAGCGGCTCCCCGAAGGACAAACTGGGAGTTTCACTTTCTGCACTCGGATATCAGCAGCGGAGCAGTTTGTCTTCTTTGGTTTCATAAAGAACCTCAGTCGCTGAATGTGATGAATATGGTGGACGAAGCAGATTAAACAAACTGTAAAAGCCAGGAGATCCAGACAGAATATTTGCTTCATGAAGTCAACATGAAGCAGCTTGTAACTCTGCACAACTAACACCAACATCTAGACCTTTATGGACACCAACATCTAGACCTCTATGAACACCAACATCTAGACCTTTATGGACACCAACATCTAGACCTCTATGAACACCAACATCTAGACCTCTATGAACACCAACATCTAGACCTCTATGAACACCAACATCTAGACCTTTATGGACACCAACATCTAGACCTCTATGAACACCAACATCTAGACCTCTATGAACACCAACATCTAGACCTTTATGAACATCAAGACCTCTATGAACACCAACATCTAGACCTCTATGAACATCAAGACCTCTATGAACACCAACATCTAGACCTTTATGGACACCAACATCTAGACCTCTATGAACACCAACATCTAGACCTTTATGAACATCAAGACCTCTATGAACACCAACATCTAGACCTTTATGGACACCAACATCTAGACCTCTATGAACACCAACATCTAGACCTTTATGGACACCAACATCTAGACCTCTATGAACACCAACATCTAGACCTCTATGAACACCAACATCTAGACCTCTATGAACACCAACATCTAGACCTTTATGGACACCAACATCTAGACCTTTATGGACACCAACATCTAGACCTCTATGAACACCAACATCTAGACCTCTATGAACACCAACATCTAGACCTCTATGAACATCAAGACCTCTATGAACACCAACATCTAGACCTCTATGAACACCAACATCTAGACCTCTATGAACATCTAGACCTCTATGAACACCAACATCTAGACCTCTATGAACACCAACATCTAGACCTTTATGAACACCAACATCTAGACCTCTATGAACACCAACATCTTGACCTTTATGGACACCAACATCTAGACCTCTATGGACACCATCATGTAGACCTCTATGGACACCAACATGTAGACCTCTATGAACACCAACATCTAGACCTTTATGAACACCAACATCTTGACCTCTATGAACACCAACATCTAGACCTTTATGGACACCAACATCTAGACCTCTATGGACACCAACATGTAGACCTCTATGGACACCAACATGTAGACCTTTATGAACACCAACATCTTGACCTCTATGAACACCAACATCTAGACCTTTATGGACACCAACATCTAGACCTCTATGGACACCAACATCGAGACCTCTATGAACACCAACATCTAGACCTCTATGAACACCAGGTTCTGTTTCCTACCATTGGGTCCACATCAACATTTAGTCTAAATATCTAAAAACTGGAACCTTTTCTAGTCAGACTTTCCTCACAACAGATTCTACTGATGTTAGAGCCTCAGAAGTTGGTGAAATGTCGACCAAAGACTGGATTTTAGTAGAAATATGGATCCATCCATAGATATACACTAACAGGAACTTTATTAGGACATTATACCAACCTGGTTTGAACATTTCATACTTTCCTTCCATTTTAGGGGCCAATTAGTGTTTATTTTGACATTTTGTACCACTCTTAGTCATTTTTTTTGACATGTTTAAAGTCATTTGGACACATTTTCAGTCATTTTGGACAAAATGTGATTTATTTTGGACAGATATCAAGTCAAAATAACAAAGAACTAAAATGTTGTCTTGCCATATTTCAGATTCTACTGATGTTAGAGCCTCAAAAGTTGGTGAAATGTCGACCAAAGACTGTATTTTAATAGAAATATGGATTCTTCCATATATACATATACACTTCCAGAAACTTTATGGAGACACAATACAAACCTGGATTGTTCTTTTTTTTTTTTTTTTTTTTTTACTTTTTTCCATTTTCAAGGAACAATAATAAGAAATGTGTCTTCTGCTGAATCCATTGAATGATTCTGATCTGATGAAACTATTCTGCCTGTTTTCACCACATTTCATGCCTGTTGGAGTTGTATTTCCATGAAAGCCTGAAAATGGCTTCAGAGGTTGTTGTTTTTTTGGTCTGAAAATGTTCAAAATTCAGCCAAAATATTTTCCAGAACTTAGTTTTTTTGTAACTCAGCCTCTGAGATGGAGGAGAACCACCTCCATCTGAAATGACTCGGTTTGACCCAGTTCTGCAAAATTTGCATGTGACTCGTGATTTCAGTGGGAATTGTAGTTTGTTTTTTTAAATTTCTTTTTCACCTAAAATAAATTATTGTGCGATTCTTGCTGCAGTCTGCACCAAACAAACTCGTTCCCTCGTGTCTGGAGAACATTATTTCCAGAGCGATGGATCTCTGGAGCTCCAGAACGCTGCATTTAAGCAGTATGTTGTGACACGGTTTACCAGGTTTTTATCAGGGAAAAACAAATGCAGCTACTGCCACATGAATATTACACTTCTCTGTGAGCAGATATTTATAAATGAAGAGGAGCTTAGTTACAAAATGCAGTAGAATTTAAATATCTGTGTCAAAAACCACATTATTTATTTGAGTTAGGAGCTAATTTCCCACTGCTGATATGAATTTTGCAATGTGTAATCTAATAAACTTGCGTTTTTCCCATGGGAAATGTTTTTTTAATCTTCTTTATATGTTTTTTAAACTTTTATCTTTAATTTTAAGACAGTATGTAAATGTCAGATGATGGTTTAGGATCAGTAAAACAACCACAGTCCTGCTGGAGATGTTAATTTACCAAAGGTAAAGGTTATTTATTGAATTATTTTCGATTTTGTCAAATAATTTCCAACGCTGAGTGAAATTATATCAGACCTTTGTGTTGGATTCTAACAGAAATGTAACAGCTTCCATTTCAATTAATGAAAATTGTCTAAAAATATTTTTGAAATGACAAAAGTTCGGATCTTTTTGCAGTGATTCATATCTTTCTAAAGTAATTTAGCTTCTTTTAGTGTTGATTTGCTATCCCTCTGCAGTGATTTTTCATCTTTTTTGTAGTAATTACACCTCTCTTTGTCGAAATATCTGCCGTGGTTTTGCATTTTTTGTGTTATTTTGCATTATTTTTGTGGTAATTTTGTTTCTTTAGTAATTCTGTGTGTTATTGTGATTTTTCACCTTTTAATCGTCATTTTGTGTGTTTTTTGTTGTGATTTTGCATCTTTTTGTGGTGATTCATGTCTTTTTTTAAAATAATTTAGCATATTTTTGTGGTGATTTTCTGTTTCTCTGTGGCTATTTTTCATCTTTTTGTGGTAATATAGTGTTGTTCTGCTGCGATTTTGCTTTTTTGTGGTTATTTCACATCTTTTTGTGTCGACTTTGTGTCTATGTGGTCATTTTCATCTCTTATTGTCGTTTTACTATTCTTCTGTAGTAAATTTAGCATTTTTTTGTGGTTATTTCACATTTTTGTTGTGGCCATGTTGCTTCTTTTTGTGATATTTTTGTTGTGGTTTTGCATCGTTTTGTGGTGATTTTTCATCCCTTTGTGGTAATTTCACCTCTCTTTGTGGTAATATAATGTTCTCCTGCCATGATTTTGCATTTTTTGTGGTTATTTCACATTTTTTGTGGCATCTTTGTGTGTTTATATTGTGACGTTGCATCATTTTGAAGTGATTCATATCTTTGTGAAGTAATTTAGCGTCTATTTGTGGCGATTTTTCGTCTTTTTGTGGTAATTTCATCTCTCGTTGTCATAATATAATGCTCTCCTGCCCTGATTTTGCTTTTTTTTTGTGGTAATTCCACCTGTCTTTGTTGTAATAGTGTTCTTCTGCAGTGATTTTGCATCTTTTTGTGGTGATTCATGTCTTTCTTCAGTATTTTAGCATCTTTTTGTGGTGATTTTTCAGCTTTTTGTGGTAATATATTGTTCTTCTGCAGGAAATTTAGCATTTCTTGTGGTTATTTCACATCTTTTTGTGGCAACATTGGGTCTTTATGTGGTAATTTTGCACCTGTTATTGTGATTTTGCATCTTTTTTGCCAGTCAAATTTTATCAGACCTTTTTTTCAGGCATATGGGTTCTGTAAAGCATCTTGAGACTATCTGAATTGGAACTGGTGTATTATAAGTAAAAATGATTGAAACTGAATTATTTAGCATTCTAACAGAATTCATGAAAACATGGCCGCTGTGTTTATTCCTACAAAAGCGAGGAGCTTCTTCTTCTTTTTCTTCTGAAGATTGAAAAACTATCCCTGATGGCATATAGTGAGAGAAAAAGGAGGCGACTGGAGGAATCTCATCCAGGGAGGAAACTATTCTCTGGAACACAATGCTGGATGCTGCCACCGCTAAATAAATTATCACATGGTCTATTTTAAGCTCAAGTGTAAATACAGTAATCCTGGCAGCCGCTGAGGAACCGAGCTCTGCCTTTATCTCCTTCTTCTCCTCTTCCTCTTCCTCCCCTCGGATGGTGAAAGCCTCTTTTCTGAGTGGAGTGTTTGGCTTTATCGCAGAGCCTCAGTGGAGAGTTTTATTGTACTGAACGGGACGAGGAGGAAGAAGCAGCGCGCAGGAGGCCACAGGGCGAAGGAACCTGCAACAGATCTTTAGTCGGAAAGTGAAGCTTCTTACACCAGCGAGTCCTCAGGGATTCCTGTAAGAAGCTGTTCAACAGCTCATAATGTGGTTCCATTAATCAGAGCTGCAGCTTCGGGTTCCTCAGGTTAATGACGGAGCAGCAAACCTCTCCTCAGGAATCCATCAGCGTCAGACCTCTAGGTTCCTCCACGTCTTTGATTTTTAGTCTCCAAAAATCTGCTGGAATCTGTTTTCCTCGGTTCCTCATTGTGTGAATTAAAAATAGAAATTTACCAGATATCAGAGGTTCTGGAAAAACAAATTCAACAAGAAACCCTGAAAAAGTTCTTCAGCGAGGCGTCTTTAAAAGTCAACGTGTCAAAAGAGTAAAGCATTCAAGTACATTTTGAGTCATTTCAAACAGGGTTTTAACTAATTTAAGATGTTTTTGAGTAACTTTGGACCGGTGTTAAATCATTTTGGACAAATTTTACCAAATTATGGACAGTTTTTATTCATCATGGAGATATATTTATTATTTTTGGACAATTTTGAATAATTCTGGATAAGTTTCGATTTTAAATACTGAAAAACTGGAAGCAAACATCAGATCCCTACCACACTTGTAACTCTACAAATATAACAAGAACATGTAGACCTCTATGAACACCAACATCTAGACCTCTATGAACACCAACATCTAGACCTCTATGAACACCAACATCTAGACCTCTATGAACATCTAGACCTCTATGAACATCAACATCTAGACCTCTATGAACACCAACATGTAGACCTCTATGAACATCTAGACCTCTATGAACACCAACATGTAGACCTCTACGAACATCAACATCTAGACCTCTATGAACACCAACATCTAGACCTCTATGAACATCTAGACCTCTATGAACACCAACATGTAGACCTCTACGAACACCAACATCTAGACCTCTATGGAACACCAACATCTCGACCTCTATGAACACCAACATGTAGACCTCTATGAACACCAACATGTAGACCTCTAGGAACGCCAACATGTAGACCTCTATGAACATCTAGACCACTATGAACACCAACATCTAGACCTCTATGAACATCTAGACCTCTATGAACATCAACATCTAGACCTCTATGAACACCAACATCAAGACCTCTAGGAACACCAACATGTAGACGTCTATGAACACCAACATGTAGACCTCTATGAACATCTAGACCTCTATGAACACCAACATCTAGACCTCTATGAACATCTAGACCTCTATGAACATCTAGACCTCTATGAACATCAACATCTAGACCTCTATGAACATCAACATCTCGACCTCTATGAACACCAACATCTAGACCTCTATGAACACCAACATGTAGACCTCTATGAACACCAACATCTAGACCTTTATGAACATCAACATCTAGACCTCTATGAACACCAACATCTAGACCTCTATGAACATCTAGACCTCTATGAACATCAACATCTAGACCTCTATGAACACCAACATGTAGACCTCTACGAACACCAACATCTAGACCTCTACGAACACCAACATCTAGACCTCTATGAACACCAACATCTAGACCTCTATGAACATCTAGACCTCTATGAACATCAACATCTAGACCTCTATGAACACCAACATGTAGACCTCTACGAACACCAACATCTAGACCTCTATGAACACCAACATCTAGACCTCTATGAACACCAACATCTAGACCTTTATGAACATCAACATCTAGACCTCTATGGAACACCAACATCTAGACCTCTATGAACATCTAGACCTCTATGAACACCAACATCTAGACCTCTACGAACACCAACATCTAGACCTCTATGAACACCAACATCTAGACCTCTATGAACACCAACATCTAGACCTTTATGAACATCAACATCTAGACCTCTATGGAACACCAACATCTAGACCTCTATGGAACACCAACATCTAGACCTCTATGGAACACCAACATGTAGACCTCTATGAACACCAACATCTAGACCTCTATGAACACCAACATCTCGACCTCTATGAACACCATGTCCGGTGTTTCCTACCAATGAGTCCACATCAACATTTAGTCTAAATATCTAAAACCTGGAACCTTGTCTGGTCAAACTTTCCACACATCAGATTCTACTGATGATAGAGCCTCAAAGGTTGGTGAAATGTCGACCAAAGAGACACTTAGAGGAACTTATATACACTATACCAGACTGGTTTGAACATTTAGTATTTTCCTTCCAATTGTAGGGGCCAACAAGTGTTTATTTGACATGTTGTACCGCTCTAAGTCATTTTTTTTGTTAAATTTGAAGTTATTTGGACACATTTTGAGTCGTTCTGGACACAATGGGGGTTATTTTGGACAGAGATGAAGTCAAAATAACAAAGAACTAGAACACTGTTGTGCCACATTTCAAATTCTTTTGATGTTAGAGCCTCCAAGAGTTCTCCGATTGAACGAGTCAAATGTGTCAAAGAAGAAAAGCATTGGTGGTGAGGTACAGTGAAATTCCAGCCAGATTCCAACAGCAGAGTTCAACAAAAAGCCCCGGAAAAGTTCTCCAATCCAGCGAGGTGTCTCTAAGGTCAACATGTCAAAGAAGATAATCGTCATCAGTGAAATTCTAACAGTTGTTTTTTGTTTTTCTATTTAAAAAGTGTGAAGTATGAAGCAGTTTTGGAGCCAAAAACTAGCCTGACCTGTTCAGGGTCGACTCCAACTTTATCTCAGTACTGTTGGCAGTTTTGTATGTTGTTCATATTATTGTTTTTTAAGTAGTCTGTTGAACTTTTAGCAAATAAAATATCAGAAAATTATCAACATAAGCCCATCAAAAGTTCTCAAAGCCAATGTGGCATATTTAAATGTCAAAAAACAAGCAGTGGTTCACTCCAAGGAGTTATTCTAAAATTAAAGCCAAATTCTAACAGCAGAGTTCAACGAAAAATCCAGAAAAAGTTCTCCGAGCCAGCGAGGTGTCTTTAAAAGTCAACGTGTCAAAGGAGAAAAGCATTGGCAATGAGTTACGCTAAAATTACAGCCAAAATCTGACAACTGTTTTGTGTTTTTCTAGTTAAAAGGTATAAAATCTGAAGCAGTTTTGGAGCCAAAAACAAATGTTGTCAGCTCCAACTTTACCTCAGTATTTTTGGAAGTTTTCTATGCTGTTCATATTATTGTCTTTTGAGTAGTCTGTTGAACTTTTAGCAAGTAAAATCTCAGAAAATTGCCAACATAAGCCTGTTAATATTCGCTGCAATGAATTATAGTTAAAGTCTAACAGTTGTTTTGTGTTTTCCAGTTAAAAAGTGTAAAATCTGATGTTAGAACTGAACAAAGCACAGACTAGCATCTTGAATGTGATGAGATGCATTGTAATATGGCATGCATGAGGCATTATTTGCATTAAAAATCACATCATTACAGCGTCGGAACAATATGCAAAAAGAATATTAGCATTATTTTAAACAGATATTGAAACTGGGTCAGTCAGTGATGCTGCTCCTACATTTAAAACAGACTTTTGTTAAGATATGACTCCTGGAATCCAGTTTAAAAGGTGATTTTTGTATCAAATTGAGGTAAAATGAGTCTATAATGGTTCTGTCCAACCACCAATCACACATGAGCCTTAAAGGTTTACCCAGAATGCACTTTTTAAAGTTTTCTCTGGTGAATTACCAGAAAACAAAAACACATCCAGGGTACCAATGATTGTTTCTAGGACTCTGTCATTAAACTGCTGCAGTTTTACTGTTCAAACTACGATTCATCCCTTAATATTGATCCCTAAGGTTTGTTTTTGGTAATTTTGCATCTTTTTATGGTGATTTCACATCTTTTTATAGGAATTTTGCTGCTTCTTTAGTGATTCTATGAGTTATTGTGGTTTTTCATCTTTTTGTGGTAATCTTGTGTGTCTTTGTTGTGGTTTTTCATCTTTTGTGGTAATCTTGTGTGTCTTTGTTGTGGTTTTTCATCTTTTGTGGTAATCTTGTGTGTCTTTGTTGTGGTTTTTCATCTTTTGTGGTAATCTTGTGTGTCTTTGTTGTGGTTTTTCATCTTTTGTGGTAATCTTGTGTGTCTTTGTTGTGGTTTTTCATCTTTTTGTGGTAATCTTGTGTGTCTTTGTTGTGGTTTTCATCTTTTGTGGTAATCTTGTGTGTCTTTGTTGTGGTTTTTCATCTTTTGTGGTAATCTTGTGTGTCTTTGTTGTGGTTTTTCATCTTTTGTGGTAATCTTGTGTGTCTTTGTTGTGGTTTTTCATCTTTTTGTGGTAATTTTGTGTGTCTTTGTTGTGGTTTTTCATCTTTTTATGGTAATTTTGTGTATCTTTGTTGTGGTTTTTCATCTTTTGTGGTAATTTTGTGTGTCTTTGTTGTGGTTTTTCATCTTTTGTGGTAATCTTGTGTGTCTTTGTTGTGGTTTTTCATCTTTTGTGGTAATCTTGTGTGTCTTTGTTGTGGTTTTTCATCTTTTGTGGTAATCTTGTGTGTCTTTGTTGTGGTTTTTCATCTTTTTGTGGTAATCTTGTGTGTCTTTGTTGTGGTTTTTCATCTTTTGTGGTAATCTTGTGTGTCTTTGTTGTGGTTTTTCATCTTTTGTGGTAATCTTGTGTGTCTTTGTTGTGGTTTTTCATCTTTTGTGGTAATCTTGTGTGTCTTTGTTGTGGTTTTTCATCTTTTTGTGGTAATTTTGTGTGTCTTTGTTGTGGTTTTTCATCTTTTTATGGTAATTTTGTGTATCTTTGTTGTGGTTTTTCATCTTTTGTGGTAATTTTGTGTGTCTTTGTTGTGGTTTTTCATCTTTTTGTAGTGATTCATGTCTTTCTGAAGTAATTTAGCGTCTTTTTCTGGGGATTTTCTTTCCCTCTGTGGCGATTTTTCTTCTTTTTTCTGCAGATTTCACCTCTTATTGTGGTAATATAGTATTCTTCTGTAGTAAATTTTGCATTTTTTGTGGTTATTTCACATCTTCTTGTGGTAATTTTGCTTCTTTTCTTAGCAATTCTGTGTGTTTTTGTGATTCTTCATCTTTTGTGGTATTTCTGTGTGTCTTTGATGTGATTTTGCATCTTTTTGTCATGATTAATGTCTTTTAACATCTTTTTGTGCTGATTTTCCGTCCCTCTGTGGTGATTTGTCATGTTTTTGTGATAATTTCACCTCTCTGTGGTCACATACCGTTCTTCTGCGGTGATTTTGCATCTTTTGTCATTATTTCACATCTTTTTGTGGTGACTTTGTGTCTTTATGTGGTAATTTTGCATCTTTTATGGTGATTTTGCATCTTTTTGGGGTAATTTGGCTTCTTTTTTCAGAGATTCTGTGTTATTGTGATTATTCATCTATTGTGCAGTAAATTCACCTCTTTGTGGTAACGAAATGTTATCCTGTAGGGATTTTGTTGGTTTTGTGGTTATTCCATGTCTTTTGTGGTAATTTAGCTTCTTTTAGTGGAGATTTTGTGTCTTTCTGTGGTATATTCCCCTTTTTTGTGGTAGTTTGAGGTCATTTTGTGATAGTTTTTGGGTCTTTTTGTGGTGATTTTGTGTCTTTTTGTTTTGATTTTGAGTCTTTATGGTAATTTTGCAGCTTTCAGTGGAAATGTTGTGACTTTGTGGTATATTTACCTCTTTTTGTGGTGATTATGGGTCTTTTTGTGCTGTTTTTGTGCTGCTTTGTAGTAATTTTGGCCCTTTTTGGCAATTTGGTCTCTTTTTGTATTAATTTTCCAGCTTTTTTAAAAAGTTATTTTAGTTGTAGGTTTTCCCAGAACACAGATGTGTTTCTCCTCCTAAATTTCATGGTTCCGTCTGCTGGACTGATGAGGTTCTGAGGCTCAGAAATGATGGGAAAAGTTCCTTAAAAAGTGATAAATCTGAACCCACCTCTGTGGACTTCAAGGACCTGGAACTCAGTAGGCTTTTATCCCACAATGTTGACTCGATCTTTTAATTTTGTTTCCGAGCTGTAGTGTGAAATGCAGCATCATAAGTGCTCTGTATAATTTATCACGATGACATCCTCGAACCTCCGTCGTGTTTTAAACCACCAAAGACGTGGCTGCAGGCTCCCGTTAATCCGAGCAGCGCTGCCATCGAAGCTAAATGAGCGGATTGTGTTTTCCTTTTCAGCGCCGTGAATCATCTTCAGGCGTATCTGCACCGATTTCCACACGTAGAACCACGCCACTTAGACACGCTCACAAATATAGACACATGCAGACGTCAGCATGGGGCTCTGAAATAAATGAGCGGCTTGTGTTTTTTCGCTGTTCCACTTTCTGCTCCTCGCCACGCCGAAGCCCTGCAGGCCGTGACAGCTCAGCGTCAGCACAGATCCTGCCTGATAGAGCAGCACGCTGAAGAAACGGCAGCCGGCTCCGTTTGACAAACCCCTGCTGAGGACTACAGCGAGCTGAACCACGGAGGCGAGCGTTGGCAGGTGGAAAAGTCGCAGCGGCAAACAAATCCAACCCGACACGAGTCAGAATACCAAAACACAGGCAGCTCGGTGGCTGCTGCTCTGCATAAAGTCGACTTATTTCCTGAACCTCGTCGGGCTGGCTGATGAGGAGCTGCTGCTTCACTCAGATAGACGCAGAGAAACTTCCCGTCACTTGTTTGTGTTGTTGAAATCAGGGCAGGAGAAGCAGCCGAGTCGCTCAGTACCGTGACCTATTTTAAAGACGAGCTCTCCAAACCTTATCTGAGCACCACAGAGGCTCCGGTCTACATACATGAATATATAGCAGCTCTACTGCTGCTCACATTAAAACCATGCCGCTGATGTGAAGTGGCTGCACTCAAAGACGCCTCGTTATCAACAATTACACCTCATTCTGGAGTCAAATGGAGAGAAGAATGAAGCATATTTACTGTACTCATGTGTTTAATGTTGTTTTATCTGAGACTGAAAGAAAAACATGATGCAGATTTACACACATTTATTCAGTTTCTTACTGATAGATTTAATTATCCATGCAGTCTGGAGGAGTTACAGGAAAAAGACTAGGGAGGGAGGCCACCAAGACCCCATGACTCCTCTGAAGGAGTTACAAGAAAAAGATGAATAGTGGAGGCCACCAAGACCCCCATGACTCCATTAAAGGAATTATAAGTTAGAGACTAGTGAGGGAGGCCACCAAGACAGCTATGACTCCTCTGAAGGAGTTACAAGCTTGAGCAGCTGAGATGGTAGAGACTGTTCATTAACAGCCCGATCTCACGGGGATTCGTGAAACTGTCACGTAAGTTTTAGTTTCGGTTTCGTGCGCACCAACACGATTTCGTCATGTTTTTCGTGCCGCTCACCACGAAATGCGCACCAATGTATTTTAAACGGCGGACTTTTCGTGCCACTCAGAACGTATTTCAAAAGAATGTGTATATTATATTTTTAATGTAAAACCGTGGCGAATCCAACGCTATGTTTTGCATGACATCGTCCCTAAACATAACCCTAACCATAACCTAACCATAACCTAACCATAAGCCGGTGGTACACTTACCAATTTGCATAGGAATTTCAAGAATGGCCGGCGGCCGGCGGCCGCAAACGCGATCACACAAGCAGTATACGCCGATGGACAGCTTAGATCGTCATGAATCCGCCAGTATAAACCACTTTCAGATGTGATTACCACAGCGAAAAACATTTCGTGGTGAGCGGCACGAAAAACATGACGAAATCGTGTTGGTGCGCACGAAACCGAAACTAAAACTTACGTGACAGTTTCACGAATCCCCATGAGACCGGGTTGTCATTAACTGTTGTCACTGAATTCATAGGTGTCTTACTGTCTTACATAGGCCTCTCACTTATGACATATTTGCTTCATAAAGTTCCTGTAAGTGTCTCTATATGGATGGATCCATATTTCTATTAAAATACAGTCTTTGGTTGACATTTCACCAACTTTTGAGGCTCTAACATCAGAATCTGATGTGAGGAAAGTCTGAAAGGCAAGGTTCCAATTTTTAGATGTTTTGACTTGAAATCTGTCCAAAATTAGTCTGGAATTATCTCCAAGTTGCCAAAGATGACTCAAAAATTGTCTAAAATGACTGATAATTGTTCATAATGGCAGGCAGCCAAACTTTCCAAAACCTCTAGAAATGACCTAAAAATTACAACGGTATGAAATTATTTGCCCTTAAAAATGAAAAAAAGTAAAGCATTTTCAAACCAGGCTGGTAACTCTAGGCTCTAACATCAGTAGAATCTGATGTGAGGAAAGTTTGACCAGACAAGGTTCCAGTTTTTAGATATTTAGACGAAATGTTAATGTGGACTCATTGGTAGGAAACAGAACCTGGTGTTCATAGAGGTCTAGATGTTCATAGAGGTCTAGATGTTCATAGAGGTCTAGATGTTGGTGTTCATAGAGGTCTAGATGTTCATAGAGGTCTAGATGTTGGTGTTCATAGAGGTCTAGATGTTCATAGAGGTCTAGATGTTCATAGAAGTTTAGATGTTGGTGTTGGATGTGCACAGTTACAGGCTGTTGCATGTTGTCTTCATGTGGAAATTGAACAACATAAGAGACTGATTTTGCCTTAAAGAATGTTCCAATTTATGTTGAAAAATTAAATTTTTACAAATCCGTCTCCCTTTAAAGTAGAAAAAGTCCATAAACGTGTTGACATGTGTTGGATTATCCCCAGTTTCTCTGTTCCGTTTTCACATTGTGCATATTTGTGCTTTCCTTGGACTCCTTTCAGCTGCAGATTCATACATATTTGTATGTCTCTATATATAGCAGCAGAACAGTGTAGGTGAGAATGTCTGGAAATAAACCAGAGCCCACATTCTTTGTAATGAAGGAAGACGTTGCCGGGTGCAATAATGCGGCTCCGTCATGTGGATTTAATCATCCTATAATCAGCCATTTTGGACACAGATGGAGCTCAGTGGCACGAAGGAATAAGATTCATATCTTATCTCTGACAGCACTTGATAGGGTGTTGGATTCCTCATTTCATGGGATTTACAGGCAGTAGAAAAACACTGAAATATGGCGCTAATGTTGCCAACAACGGGGAAACACTGGCAGGTTCGTGCAGCCTGCAGAACAGTCAGAGTCCCGGGTTATATTTTCACACTGAGCTCAGCAGACGTAGCCGCATGTCTCCGACCGCACAACAACACAGATCTGATTACAGGAAGCAGAGACGCCACGAGTGGAGATATTTGACTCTAAAAATCATCCATCAGTGGCACCAAATCCTGTTTCTGTCTGAACATATGTGCACGAGGCGGAATCCGTGTGAATTATTCTGCGCCATTAATAATAGATCAAGTCGCCCTTTGTTTGGGATGTAAATGTGATGAGTGGTAATTGGTCGGTTTAATAACTGGAGACTTCTCCGTCGATTGCACACCGCAGAAACATGCCCAAATTGTAATTTTTCCGTCGCACACTCGACATTTGTGTCAGGGAGGCATTCACACATCGCTCTGTTTAATTTAGGTTTGGCAGATTATAGTAATTATGTTAAAAGATTTTGCGGAGTACGTTGCCCTTTTCTGTCCTTGAAGACTGAAAGCGGGCTGAAGGATGAACGCCGGGCCGCTTAACAATCCGACTCAGATTGGGAAATGTGTTCGTATAAAGGCTGTAAATGCAGCGTGGTCTCAGCGTGATCTGTTTGATCATCTGAGGAGGTTCCTGCTATTTTTGTAGCCGCAGATTAAAGCTCGTGTGCGTTAACTGTGCTTGTCAGAGGAGGCTTGAATTGAAATACAGTTTGTCGTTGAACTGCACCTCTGGGCTGCTTTTTATTCAGGGTAGTGTGTGTGCACGAGTGTGTGTCTACGTGTGCATGTGTGTTTGTGTGTGTGAATGTAAACTACCCATGAAATTAAGATTCAGACTCCTTTTTGGCGTAAATGCGACTGTTTGCTTCTGCATGTGGCAATGCAAACTATCCTTGAAATTAAGACGTAGACCGTGAAACATTTCTGAGTGTGTGTGTGTGTGTGTGTGTGTGTGTGTGTGTGTGTGTGTGTGTGTATACGTGTGTGTGTGTGTGTGCAGGGATTTGAAGAGTCTCTCCAACACGCTGACAGCTTGTCAGGTCCCTCCTACGACTGTAATGAATTTCAGCCTTTTGTGGTGTGTGTGGTCCCGCTGCACTGATAAGGCCTGGCACTAATACAGTTAACAAGGAGTGTGTGTCAGCGCTTGTGTGTGTGTGTGTGTGGGCTGACATGGTGTTTACATGCTTCAGAGCAGAAATAGCTCTGTGTTGTTCGTCAATAACGGCGATGATGGATTTCATGTGGATAACGTGCAGGATTGTGTGCATAAAAACAGAGATGGAATGTAACTAATACATTCACTCGAGTACGGCGCTTAGTATCGCAATGAAATGATAAAACGATAAAATGAAACAGAGCTTTATTCATCTCGAGGGAAACTGCTTCAGATTCAAGAGGTTTATTGTCACGTGCACAGAAACTAGGCAGTTACACGGAACAATGAAATTCTTATGACCAAGACACCGATGACTCCTGCTATAGGAATTACAAGAAAGAGAATAGTGAGGGAGGACACCAAGACGCCTGTGAGTCCATTAAAGGAGTTACAAGAACGAGAATAGTGAGGAAGGTCACCAAGACACCTATGACTCCTCTCAAGGACTTACAAGCTCCAGCAGCTGAGATGGCAGAGATAAGATGGTAGTGAGTGAAACCGTTTTGCTCGATATCTCTCATAAAGTAGCAATAAGATAAAAGTATGATACGTTCATGAAAATATTTTGGTTTTGACTAAATAAGCTAAAAAAGTATTTGATCAACACATGCATCTCTTATGAACACTTCAAAGCTTGTTTCTGCTACTATTAAAGCTAGGGCTGGGCGATTTGGTCTAAAAAATAAATCTCCGATTTTTTTTAAAGAAAAATTCAAGTTTCGATTCGATTTTCGATTTTTTCTTTCAATGCACTTAAAAATTACTGCAGACATCAGATATACTGTCAAAAGTAACTTTATTGCTGTAATTGTCCTCAGAATAAAAAAACGCATGTAAACAATTTAAAGAACAAGTTAATGAGGCTCTGTAATTCAACAATTTCCCCAGGAACTGAGAGCATCTTTTAATCCGTGGGCAATTATTTCACCGGTGTGGTAATCGGGGAAATATGCTGTCTGGAGGCAGATGCTGTGCATGGTCCAGCTGTCGTTGCGCTGTGAGACTCATGTACGACTGCATTGTCCGGCCACCTCCTCCAGCTCGTTGCGGATCTTTTGCCGAGTGGTATTGTGCAGGTGAGGCAGCGCCACATCGGCGAAATACTTGCGACTGGGTACAACGTACCTTGCATCTAACACTTTCAACAGCTGCAGTCAATTCCAGCCATTTTCAGTACAAAAAATCGCTAATATTCTATTTGTAAATAAAAAATATGACGAGAAATACAGGGAATATTGGATCGGGCATCGCGAGGTGCATTTCCTTGAAAACGACCGATTCGTGGATTATATACCGACTTCAGGACATGTTTTGGATAAAATAGTTTACTGGCTTGTGTCATCTGGATGTAAAAGGTTGGATTATGGCCGTTTTTTGTGGAATATTTTCATCTGTGTGTAATAATGAACCCGGAAATGTGAGTCGCGCTGTGTGCGTTGAAGCCGTGTATAGAGAACGGATGGATGGATATTCGTTTTTGTTGGACAAATGTGTTTTTCTCACCTGCTGTGGTAATCACATCTGAAAGTGGTTTATACCGGCGGATTCATGAGAATCTAAGCTTTCCATCGGCGTATAGTGTTTGTATAATCGTGTTTGCAGCCGTCGGACATTCTTGAAATTCCTATGCAAATTAGTAAGTGTACCGCCGGCGGTACACTGAAGTTTTAAAAATACTTTGCAGCGAGGCTTTGTCTGTTGTTCGTCTGAAGCATCAAAACCGAACCAATTCCAAATGATTGAGTTAGCTGTGCCTTTCTTTTGAATGAGTTCTCTGTTACATGTTGCTGCTGCCATGGGGAAGGGGGCTGTGTCACACCGCGCTACGGAAGCCCACGAGGAATGGGCGGACGGAAAGCGAAAGATGCCGGAAAACTGCGGGGGAAAAACTCGAGTTTGCAAAATAAAAATCTTTTTTAGCAACAAATTCGATAAATCGATTAAATCGATTTTTTGCCCAGCCCTAATTAAAGCTAACATTAGCCACATTAGCTGCACAACATGCTAATGCTAAGGATTTTCCTGTTGTTGCGGTGGCATTACCATAAAAAACAATAGCACCAAAACTACAGCTGTCGCTACTAATACCGTTAGCAGAATGTTCTCGTACAGTTCCACCAGAAGTATAATGGTGGTTGCTGCAGGTGCTTCTCTGTTTACAAAGAATCATTGGAACATCAATGTCTGAATCTCGATTGTTAATTGAGTAGCTGGTGATTTGAATTTAGATTGCAGTGGATGGTGAAAACATTGTGGGAGGTCTAGCTAGCAACGGGCCACCATGACAGAGACTTCTGCAGTAGTTTAACACCTTCCAGATAATTTCCTACGTAGAATACATCAACCAGAACCGTGTTTCTGTAGCCACCTGGCAAATGTAATGATTTTTGCTTTGAATGCTAAAGGATTGATGTTAAAATGGCTAAATGAGCAAATAGAACAACGTCCACTGAAGTACATTTGCAGCTAACAGGCTAAATGTGTAATTAGCTAGCTGTAAACTGACTCCACATGTGGCAGGAAAACCTCTCCATCTTGATCCTGTTTAGCGCTTCGTGCACATCTCCCATAAAACTGGGAAGTAAAACTCTCGTATGGCTGTGGTAAACTTTACAGTCAGCAGTGATAAAGTTCTTTTTCTTTGCATTTAACATCGATAGGCGGAGTCTTTATATTTTCCAGATTTACGGGCACGAAGAAACCTGATGATCATTCGGTCATCCGTTACTGGTTTTCATTTACAAAATTATCAATGTAATATTTTTATTTTCATGTGTGATTTTACTTATTATTGTGACAATCTGTGCACGTTTGTCCATCTGTCAGCAGCATTACTCAAAAACAAACCAATGGATTTAGTTGAAATTTTCATGGAAGGTCAGAAGTTTTAGATGCACGACTTTCACCTAAAATGCGTGACGTTGCAGGAATCGCAAACGACTTCCTGGATCTGAACTGTTCCTCCACAGTTTGACTTTTTCTCCTACAATCTGAATTTCTAACCTGCATTCTGCGCTCCGTGTCGACTCTCTGGCCTTGGTTTCAGATGCAACTGTGGAGCAGAATAATAAAACACACACACACACACTAACACACACACTTGTTCGCTCTCTCAGGCTGTTGTCGACTGCCATGTTTCTTTGTGTCTTGTCATCACTTGCTCCGACTGAGCTCTAAATGTCACTTGTCTCTCTGCGCTTCATCTGACTCATCCTGCTTCACTCTGCATTTGAAGTGTGTGTGTGTGTGTGTGTGTGTGTGTGTGTGTGTGTGTGTGTGTGTGCGTGCGTGCGTGCGTGCGTGCGTGCGTGCGTGCGTGCGTGCGTGCGTGCGTGCGTGCGTGCGTGCGTGTGTGTGTTTGACGGACACTCCACCTCCTTTTGTACGTCGCCTGAAAGCACAATGATGCCACTGCATTGATTTTCTTGTGCCATTTTATAATTATGTCTCCTCTTTTTATTCGTCCTCCCCCCTCTCTCCCTCTCTCCCCCCGCCGCCCCTCTCCTTCTCTTTTATCCCGTCTCTCTTATCTCCCTCCTTCTCTTCTATTTTTCTAATTCCATCCCCCCCGATCCATTTTTATGCCTCGCTGTGCCCGTGCTTGTTATCTCGGCCCGTTTCTCTTTTTTCTCCTGTTTGATCTCAACTTCTTAATTTCCTCTCTCATCTACGTCACTCCGCTCGGTTTCCTTCCCCTCCTCCCGCCTTCTTCTTCTTCGTCCTCTTCTTTCCCTTCTGTGATTGCATCTGTGTTTTGTTCTTGACCTCTTCCCCAGCAGCGTTTTCACACTTCTTTTCTGTCCTTTCCTTGTGTCTTGCAGCCTCTCTGGAGTGCACCCCGTCTTCTCCGTAGCCGGACATCATCCAGCCGTCCTCCTTCCTCCAAAGACAGATCTGGGAAAAAAAAAAAAAAACAAACAAAGAAAATAAAAACCCCGCCGTACGTCTTCCCAGCCACTCCTGAAAATCTCCCACGAGTTGTGACTCTCCGTTTCCTCGCAGTCCAAACAATTCCTCACAGCTTCCTGGACTCTGACCAACAGTTTCCATCTCCAGTCATTCCTGACCTTTGCAGCAGAAACTCCTACGCTCCTCACAGATCCTCAGAAAACCCCTCCAGGCTGCAGGATCACACGCAGGATTGAATGTTGGTTTGGGAGGATTTCTGTGATTTCCTGTTGAGGATCTCGTCCCGTAAACTCCAGTATAACTTATGTCTCATTGTGTCACTGTTCGTGGCATGTTAGCTCCTCATCGTAGCACTTCAGTGTGACTTTCCTCCACTTCTGCTGCTTCTGGACCTGCAGCGAATAACAAACCGTCCACCTCCGTTGCTCCCTTCCTCGTCTGCAGACTGAACCACGACCACCAGTGTGTTTTTGTGCTTTTTCTCTCCTCCTCTCTGAGCGCCGTCCTCTCCTCTCTTTCTGCCCTCTTCATCGGGTTCCTGAGGGTCGACTGTGAGCCTGAGAGGACGGTTGACAAACGGCTAACTTTTAGGAGACGAACCTGTAGAACCACGAGCAGGAAACTCCCCTCTGTGTTTCCTAAAAGCTCTGTGCTTGTAGGTGAACTAATCTGGCGACCCGGAGGGAGAAAAGACACGAAGGCAAAGCAAAAAGGGCTTCGAGAGACACTCTGACTGGAGACTGTTTCCTCTAATGAGGGGAGAAGAAGGAGAAGAGAAGACATCAGAGATAACAAAAGCAGAGTCTTTTTCATTTCCTCCCCGACTCTTTATTGCTTCGCCTGCTCTCCAGACTGTTTTTAGATGAGACATGTTGGAAATAGCGTAGAAAAGAGAGCGACTAGAAGCTGTCGATGTGAATAACGGCCACTCACTGTTGATGTTGTTGTTTCTCTGCACTTAAAGCACACGTGTCTGTACCGAGCAGCAGCCGGATCATCGTTATGTGTCCGTGAGTGTAAATACATGATACCGACCTGTAGCCACTATTACGACCTCTCGGTGATGTTTAGCATCGCTGCCTGTAGCATGAGCTGTTGTCACGGTAACAGCATCTCCTCTCCTGGATGCTGAGCTGTCAGTCAGGCCCCCCGAGAGCCGTCGCCTCTTAATGGGATTCCATTTGTACGAGTCCCTCAGCTGTCCGGCTCATTGTTTGGAAAGCAGCCGCCGCAGAGACCCGCGAGCGGATTGAATCGTATCGATCACTTCTTCGGGACGTACAGTCGCTCTGCCAGGGTTTACAGAAGCCTCTCAGAGTGTGTGTTGGTGTGTGTGTGTGCTCGGCGGTCACGCAGGAATAGAGCTGTTCAGGCTAAAACACTAGTGGTCATTTCACGGTCGGCCGGAGCTGCCGTGTCCACGTCTGTCAGGCGGCCGAGGCTTCCAGCGATGTGGACTTTCTCCTGGTCTCAGATGGAAAACATGCTTTAAAACTGGAAGAAACTGTTTTCCAGCTGAATTTAATTTATGCAGAAGATGCTGAGCTGGAGCTCCAATGTAGGATTACACCCCCAAAAATTCAATTTAACCTCATAGAAAGTTTGACATTTGGAGAAATCTGCTTATTTGCTTCCCTGCCGACAGATTTAAGCAGATTTAAGTGTTTGCACCAATTTTAACTGTGATCAATTTAAACAAATAAAGCTTTGGTCAGCAGCCAGTTAGCTTCACCTAAAGTACAACAGAGTCCGGCTAACAGCACTTCTGAAGCTCAAAAACTGACCCGTAAATGAGATTTAACATGTTCACTAATGAGCTTTAAAAGTGCTCGAAGGTAGATTTTGTTCTTTTACACGCAGAAGAACAAGTAGGAAGAATATCTCTAAACAGATATGATCAGAAATGAGAAAATTTGCCCTTAAGACAAAGTTAATTTTCATGCATTTGCAAAATCTGCTTGGTAAACACCATTAAACTGACTTCCTGTTGGACAAAAATTTCCAAACAGTCGCTTCGATCAGCATAAAAACTGGAAATAAGTAAAAAAAATTTAGGTGTGCGGTCAAATCTGCTCTAATTGTCTGATAAAAGATGAAGCTTCCGTCAGCAGCCAGTTAGCTTAGCCTAGCATCCAACAAAATCCATCTACTAGTATTTCTGCAGCGCTGTTTCTGTGTAAAATGACAAACAAAATCCATACCATAGCACTTAAAGTGCAAAAAATGATTTGCAAATTAAATATAACATGTTGACTGAGGGCATTTAGCTCTAAATTATTGCTGTTTGTGTCTTTTTTATTCTAATACCTTTAAAAACAACCTACCAGCATGTCTAAAGCTCTGTATTCAGTACAAAAGTGCAAAAACAGACCTTCAAATGAGATTTAATATGTTGAATATGCGATTGAGGCTGGAGCAAAGGTCCAGACATTTTTCCAGACTAAACAGACTGTTTAGTTTTTCAACAATAAAACTGAAATGTGTGCATAAGAACCCGATTAAGCTAATGTTCATGCATTGGTAAAGAGCATTAAACTGACTTCCTGTCCACAGTTTGACAAAACTTGACAAACAGTAGCTTTGGGCAGAGGAAAAACTGGAAACAGGTGGAAGATTTAGGTATTTTCATCAAAGCTACTCTAATTGTCTGACAAATAAAAGATGAAGCTTCCATCAGCAGCCAGTTAGCTTAGCCTAGCATGCAACAGAATCCATCTGCTAGCATTTCTGCAGCTCTGTTTTCTGTGCAAAAATGCCAAACAAAATCCATACCATAGCACTCAAAAGTGCAGAAAATTATGTACAAATTAGATCTAACATGCTGAATGATGAGCTTTTTTTTCTCTAAAATATGGACGTTTATCTACAAAACCCACCTACCACCCCTACTAAAGCTGTTTAATCTGTACAAAAGTGCAAAAATGGACCTTTAAATGGGATGTAACATGTTGAATAATGTTCTTTAAAGGTGCTTGAAGGTGGATTTTGTTACCTTTGCACAGAGCAAAGGTTCAATCATTTTTTCTAGACTAAATAGACTGTTTTTTTTCAGATATCAACAATAAGATTAAAATTTCCGCACAAGAACCTGACAAATGTAATGTTCATGCATTTGCAGAATCTGCTCAGAAAAGAGCATTAAACTGACTTTCTATCAACAGTTGCACAAAATTTCCCAAACAGTAGCTTTGATTAGCAGAAAGACTGGAAATAAGAGAAAGATTTACGTGTTTGCTTAAAATCTACTGTCGGTTAGATCAATTTTTCTTCTGTCAGCAGGTGGTTAGCTTAACAAAATATCCAACAAAATCCATACCAGCACGTCCTAATCTCTGTTGTCAGAGTAGAAGGTGCAAAAATTGACCCATAAATAAGATAAAATATGTTTATTAATGTGCTTTATTAAAGCAAAACCTAATGCTCATTTTTTCCCAAAATCTGCTCAGAAAAGAACATAAAGCCGACTTCTTGCAGACATATAGGAGCTCCGATCAACGTAAAGACTGAAAATAAGTGAAAAATGTAGGTGTTTTCATCAAATCTACTCTAACTGCTAAATAAAAGATGAAGCTTCTGTCAACAGCCAGTTAGCTTAGCCTAGCATCCAACAGAATCTATCTACTGGCACTTCTGCAGCGCTGTTTACTGTGCAAAAATGGACCCATAAATGAGATAAAACATGCTGACTAATGTGCTTTATAAGAATCTGGCAAATCTAATGCTCGTTCATCCCCAAAATCTGCTCAGAAAAGAGCACAAAGCTGACTTCTTGCCAACTTTTAGACCAAATCTGACAAGCAGGAGCTTCGATCAGAATAAAGACTTTAAACAGGTCAAACAGCTTCATCTTAATTAGCTTAAATATGGCATCAACACTATTCAGATGTTCGTCTGATAAATTAAAAAACAAAACTTCGGTCAGCAGCCAGTTAGCTTAGCCTAGCATCCAACAGAATCCACCTACCTGCACTTGTTCAGCTTAAAAATGAAAAAAATGAAGTTATAAATGATATTTACGTGTTGACTAATGGGCTTTAAAGGTGCTGGAAGGTGGATTTTGTTTCTTTACACCTTGATTTTCCAGACGAATCATCCGTTTTCTTTAGATGCCATTAGAGGAATGTCATTATATCCTAAAACCTGCTGGGAAAAGACTGAAAGTCGACTTCTTTCCAACAGTTGGACAAAATTAGAGAAAACAGGAGCGTCAGTCAAGACAAAGACTGAAAAGAGATACGACAATTCATGTTAATTTGTCAAAAAATACAGATATTTGTGCCAATTCTACTGAAAAAGTGTCTCTTAGAATGTCTGAAGTGCAAAAAATAACCTATAAATGAGACTTAACCTGTTGACTAATGGGCTTTAAAGGTGCTAGAAGGTGGAATTTGTTCTTTTACACCTTGATTTTTCCAGACGTAGCATACGTTTTCTTGACATTGGAAGAATGTCTTTGTATCTTAAAACCTGTTTATTTTTCTAAACTAAGCAGAAGACTGTTTTCTTTAGATGTTATTAGAAGCATATATTCCTAAAACCTGCTGGGAAAAGACTGCAAAGTCAACTTGTTTCCAACATTTGGAACAAATTAAGGAACTTCAGTCAAAATAAAGGTTGAAAACGGGTGAAACAGTTTACCCTAATTTGTCTAAAATACAGGTATTTGTGCCAATGCTATAGGAAATGCATCTCCTAGCACGTCTAAAGCGCAAAAATAGACCCTTAAATGAGAATTACAGTGTTGACTAACGGGCTTTGAAGGTACTTGAAGGTTGATTTTGTTCCTTTACATGTTTATTTTTATAAACTAAGCAGAAGTTTTCTTTAGATGTGATTAGAATCGTGTCTTTAAATCCTAAAACCTGCTGGGAAAAGACTGCAAAGACGATTTCTTTGGACAAAATTCGAGAAAACGAGATCTTCTCTAATAACAAAGACAGAGAACAGGTGAAACAGTTTCCCGTAATTTTTCTCAAATGCAGGTATTTGTGCCAATTCGACTTTAATATCTCCAAATTGTGTCTACTAGCACATCTAAAGTGCAATAATGGACTCTTAAATGAGACTTAACATGGTGACTAATGGGGCTTTAAAGGTACTTTAAGGTGGATTTTGTTCCTTTACACGTTTATTTCTCTAAACTAAGCAGAAGACAGTTTCCTTTAGATGTGATTACAAGCATTAAAACTTGCACAGAATAACCTGACAAAGCAAATGTTCAAGAATTCCAAAACTCTGCTGCAAAAAAAAGCATAAAACCAACTTCTTTTCAACAGTTGGACCAAATTAAAGATCTTCAGTCAAAACAAAGACTTCAAACAGGTGAAAGTTCCCCTTAATTTGTCTCAAATACAGGTATTTGCATCATTTCTACTCTATTATCTCCAAAATGCATCTCGTAACACATCTAAAGTGCAAAAAAGAATCTTTAAATAAGATTTAAGGTGTTGACTAATATGCTGTGAAGGTGGATTTTGTTCCTTTACACGATTATTTCTCTAAACTAAGCAGAAGACAGTTTCCTTTAGATGTGATTAGAAGCATTAAAACACGGCCAGAAGAACCTGACAAAGCTAATGTCCATATCTTCCCTAAACCTGCTGGGATAAAACAGCACAAAGCCGACGTCTTGTGATCTTCCGGTTTGCGAGCCACTTGCGTTGAGTTTCATCATGTTCCTGACGGTCGACGGCGTAAAGAAGAGAAGGAAAAGCTCTGAAAACGCAGCTCTGAAGGATTATTAGAGGTGTCAGTGTTTTCCTCTCAGAGTGAAATTAATTACTGCAAATTCTCCAGATTTAAGGTCAGGAGCTGCGTTTTCAGAGCGCCGGGTCCTGATGTATTGATTGTGTATCGTGTTCTCCAGAGTGTAGATTCCTCCAGAGGAACTCGGCTGGAGATGAACCTGCCTGAACTGGCCGATCGCCGGGGTTTGGCTCAGACGCTCGGTTACTCAACAGAATCCAAACCTCACACAATGTTGTTGCACAAGAACCTCCACACACACAAACACACCACAGTAAGCCAACTTTAGTGATGCGTGAACACATGTCGACGTGCAAGCGACACCTCAAACACAAACCGACCAAGCGGAGACGTGGACAGCGTGTTTCTGTAACTTTAAGGTGCCTAACGATGGTAGAAGTGATGATGTTGGTGTGAGGATGACTATATATATAAATATATATATATATGTAATAAACTGATTAATCTTCATGTGTCTGTTTGTTTTATCTGAACTCACACTGTGTCCCCTTTAATCCAACAGAAACATGTCAATCATTCATTTCTAAGCTGTTTAAAGATCAGAATTGGGGTTAGTGGAGTCGTAACCATGGTTACGGCTACAGGAAGTTAACACAAAACAGTGCAGCATCCTTGTAGGTAATTCAAGGGACGTATTCCTCATTAAATGCAACATATAAACTTTAATTTACTGATTTAAATTGCAAACATCATGTTGACTTTTAACACAATAAAGGTGCATCAGCGTTATGTTTAATTTGAACTCAGATTTCTGCTTTAGGGGGTGAAACTTGATTTTCTTCACCTCGAGATGAAGGTTTCTACTAAAACTATCTGTTAATTTTCAGATTAATGTATCAAAACCTTTCTGAGATAATTTTTTTCTAAAACTTGTAGGGCAAGCCACTTTCAGCAGATTTTTTCCACACTGAAATTTAAGGTTATATTTTCACATCATCATCTCAGGAACTTATTTTCACTTTTGTGCCCAAGTATTTACAGACAAAGGTAAATGTTTTAAGCTACAGACTTTACTGTGACATAATATTGCCTCAACTTAATATTTTCTGTAATTTAAACTCAAACAAAAAAATGACAATGCAGAAAATGACAAAAAAATGCCAAAATAAACACAAAAATAACACAATTATGCTTAACTGACAAAAAGACACAAAACGATGCTAAAATAATAGAAAAATGACCCAAACTGAAGCCAAATTAAGCACAAAAATAATACTGAACTCAAGCAAAAATGACATAAAGATGCTTAAAAATTAAAATGATTTATGTTGTGGTTAGTTGTGATCAATTAAGATTTGGAGTCAATCAGCTGCAAGAAATTCTTAGGACTCCAGTTTTTAATCCAGATTTTAATGGTCACTTAAATGGTGTCATCTGCATAGAAATAAATATCGATGCCCCTTCTATGCACATTGTCATTGCAAGCTTTATTTTGATGGTTGGCATAATAAAGTTGCATCAACTTGTCTGTGATTTAAAATCTGCTTTTACATTAGATGATTTAAAATGAAATTCAAATTGAAGTAACTCAATGAAACTTGATTTTATTCACTGTGAGTTGAAGGTTTTTTACTAAAACTATCTGTTAAATTTCAGATTAATGCATCAGAACCTTTCTGAGATAATATTTATAGAACGGAACAGTTTTTTCCACTTTGAAATTTAAGTTTAGGTTTTCACAGCAATATATTTACAGATTAAGGTAAACATTTTACTTTGACACAATAATGTTGCATCAAGTTAATACTGTGAGTAATTTAAATCCAAATTTCTGGACTTTATACTTATGTTTTGTTGTGTTTAATCCTTTAAAAACCTTCAAACTCTAAATCAGCTTCTTACTGTGAACGAACACACACACACACACACACACACACACACACACACACACACACACACACTGATTAAGCAGATTAGCAGGTTTCTCAGTTTTACATTTAATATTTTCATGCTTGATTCTGTCTGATTGTTTGTTCCTTCATGAATATTTAATGTTTTAATCATTAGAAACTTAAGACTGAATTTCCACTTTCAGAAACACCACAAGTCACAAAGATATTCTTCTATTTTATTCTCTTTATTGATTTATCCAGAAAAGCTGTGAATAATAAAGTCTGCTGATAAATATCAGTAATTAATTACTAAGAAGTGATGGTTTCAGCCTGCAGGTCTTCTCTCTGCTTCCCTGTCTGCCTCTCTACTAACCTGTCTAATAAAGCCAACAAAAGGCCAAAAAATATTCACAGTATGAAGGTCGAACTGTGTTCATTAATAAAGTTACAGGAGATGAAGAACTCTGAGGAGGTTTGGGGAGAATTTCATTGATTTGATGTTGTCTGACTCTTCTATTTTTGCACCTGAGGAGTTGTAATGTCTGGCAATAAAGAGCAAACACAATCTGATTTCTTAATCTATGATAATATTAGATTTACTGACCAACTAGTTTTTGAAAATGATGTTCTATAGTATTGTTTTTCAGATAAGGGAGATTGTGTGAAACCTTTCTCTGTAAAACACTCTCGACTGCACCTGAATTAGAGTTTTAATTTTCAGAAACGACCAGCAGGGTGCTGAGTTTAATTTGAATATCCTGAATAATTTGAATGATTAATCTGAGTGAATCGCTGCCCTCCGGTGCTGCAGAGGATGAGGAGGATGAAGAGCTCTGACTGAACGTCGCTGCCTCCCGTCGCCTCCTGAGACCTGCAGCTCTCCACCGGCTGCTGCTTCTCCTCCCAGATGACTTCCTGCTTTTTCTGTTTCTGTATCTGGAGTTCTTCTGCTTCCTGAGCTTCTCCACATCTCCGTTCTTGCAGCTTCTGTTTCTGTTCTCCATCCCTCCATCCCTCCACGTCCATGTGCAGCAGCAGCAGCAGCAGCAGCAGCAGCATGAATTAAACATCTGAGGCTCTGGGATGGATCTGACCACACAGCGTGAATGTTTGTCAGCCTGAGTGTTGCTCGCAGCTCGACTCAGCTTCACGCCGAGCAGCGAGAGGTTATCGCTTCCTTTCATTGTGGAGCCACCAGACAAACTTCTTCTTCCTGTTTGATTCCTCCGTCGTGGTGTTTTTCCATTTATATTCCTCAGTTTTATCTCGCACTTTCATTTCTCAGCTTGTATTTGCATTTTTTAAGCCTTTTTTTGTTTTCTGATATATTTCATTTTTATCCTCCTGCTGCTGACTCATTGATCCTGTCAATATCACTGATCAGATGATGATCGAGGACCAGGGGTGGATCCAGATTAATGTTAGTGGGGGGTCACAGGGGGGTACAACAGATATTTAGGGGGGCCACCGAAAAGTTGTAAAAAGAAAAATGAAAGCTGCTACCGACCTCTCGCTTTTACAGAGTATCTTTCATGTTTTTTTTTGTCTCTTTAACCCAACAGGAAAGCTGTATATGACATTTTCATTTTGAACTGTTAACACTCAAATTCTGATGGACTTGTTTCCTTGTTTATGTGAATTACAGCATCATCAGCTGCAGCATCTGCCTGTTATGTAAAACTGGTGAGCTCAACGACAGAATCCTGAGGGCAATTAAGTGACAAATATTGTGCAAGAACAGCACTGTATACAACCCTGTCAATTTCCACTTCTTAGAATGTTTACTGACAATTATCACGCCTAAAATAAGAAATAATATTCTGTACTTTTAGCAACTAGTTCTCAGCTGTAAACCGGAAACATCATAGTGTTCTGTATGCTAATCAGTCTAAATCAAAATGAGTACTACCCAATACACAGTGAACAACAACAATCTGAACCCTTGATCTGTGGTAAAATAATCTGAAATGTTCTGTGCAGGAATGTAAATTTAAAATACAATAAAATACAGTAAGTAGCAGTCTGTACATTTAATAGTAAACCTGAGAACAATAATAAACAGTAACAATATTCCATATTCTTAAGTTGTTTAATAGTTCACAGCTCAGCAAACATCATCGTGTTCTGCATAGAAATCACTAAAAGCTGCTCTCAGTAATCTTTCACAGTGAGCAGATGTTCTTGTGTTGCAGGTCCATGGTCCAGACGTGGACATCGAACAGGCCGCGGGGGTCTGGCACCGTGGACTTCCTAGAGCACCTCCTCTTTTTGCATTCTTCATATGGGATGGAAATAAAATAACGTTGGTTTAGCGCATCCATCAAAGGCCTGTAGGTGTGAAGCAGGAAGCCCTCCACAATGAGGATGTGAGTCTCCTCCTCCTCAATGTGGTCGGACTTCAGGACCATCTCTGTGTCCAGGGTGTTATTAACGCCATGAGACTTCTCAAACTTCACCGGGTTCTCCAGCCACACGTAGATCCTCCTCATCATGGCGTCCATGTCCAGAGCAGTGATGACATCGTACTGCTTAAAGCCATCTTCACCAACTTCAGTCTGATCCTGGGGCTTGAAGAAGTCATCCTAATGAACCACGCAGCAGTTGGGCAGGTTCTTGATCAGGCGGTTGGTGAGGCTGGTTTTCTTTCCATCGGTTACGCCGCCGATGCCGATGATGTACTTCATGTTCTCAGATTGGTCAAAGCTCAGAAAAAGGGTCAAAAACGTCAACAGAAACCGGGTCAGGAGCGATCAGACGTGGAAGAAAGCTGAAAAAGAGAAGGTTGCAGCAGGAAACGTCAACTACTGGAGTCCTCCATGACACTTGAGTTTAGTGAGTAAGGTAAGAGCAGAAAGGAAGCTGCCACTTGGACGCCGTTCTTCCACCCAGAGAGGACCTCTTTCTGCTGTCGCTGCTACACATACTGCCCTAGCGGAGGTTTTAGGTGGAATATTCCTTTTAACCAGCCCCTCAGGTCTCTTTGAGGATTTTGGATGGAATATTCGGTTAAACCAACATTTTAGGTGCATGTCCAGGGATTTAAGGTGGAATGTTCCTTTAAGGTGGATGTGTGAGGACCTTGGTGGAATACTTCCTGAAACCAACCTTTTAGGTCAACAGTCAAAGATTTAAGGTGGAATATTCCTTTAAAACAACTTAAATGTCATGTTTTGATCATTATCAAGTGAGAAACCTCAATCCAGACTCCTCATAATGACGTTTGAGATTTATGCTGCTGTTATTTGTTTAGTCCAGACGAAAAGACAGAAATCCACAACTGTAATTTTATTTCAGGACTCGGTTATTAAATGTCAAAACAATCCATGTGACTCTAAAAACTCAACAGCTTTACAAACTCTAAGATTAAACTCTCCACAAGGATCCAAAAGAAGTTGGACTTCTACATGAGAGCTTTAATTATTCTTCATCTACTTCCTGAAAAGTTTGGTCAATAAAAAGGACAAAAACTAATATTTTCAGCTGAACTAAAGACAGACTTTGTGATTTTTCTGCTCACGTGTTGTGTTGTTGTAAGTTCAATAAAACCAGCGTTTGTCCTTTTTTTGTGTCGCTCCTCGGCGACTCTAGACAGCCGGTCATAATGTTTTTTGAGCAACACACCATACTATGACGTTTTTACAGTGAAGGTTCTACTATGGAACCAGTTTGACATGTTCAGGTGTTCTTTGTGTGAAAACTCAGAGATTTCAGATATCAGAAAGTGGTTTTCAACTTTCTTTGTGAACTTTCTGCTTCAACTTTAAACTAAATTTCCTTCACTAAGCCAGCCCTCTGGACTTCCAGTAAGCTGTGTTCCTATTGGTTGTCCAGGTGGCTGCTTGGTGTTATCAGGAACACCTGAGCAGCTCAGTGTCTTCCTGCTTTATGTCTGCAGTCAAACATTTCCTCTGCTTCTCTTCACTGAACCGGGTTTGGCTCTGTTGCTTTAGTTTGTTCTTTAGGCGTTGGATTGCAGCTTCCAGCAGTAAAATCCTCTTTAATGTGTTTCTTGGTGTGTTTTAGGGCTTTGTACTGGATAGTTGTCTTGGTAAATGTGGTTCTTTAGCCACAGTTAGCACATGGTGCTAATGTGTGCAGTGATTAGTGGATTAGTTCTGGAGACCAGACTTTAGAGCAGCAGAAACATTTGTCAGCAGTTTGAGCAGGAGAAGGTGAGCTTCAGAGTAGAAATGAGAAGGAAACCTTGTTGACCCGTGTGGTGAGGTCCTGTACCAAGAGTTTGAGCAGGTTGTGAAGAGTCTGTAGTTCTTTGGTCTGAAAGCACCAGAAGAGTCGACTCATTAAAGGAGAAAACAGGAGATATTGTTGGTTCTTCTGTCGCTCTGCAGTTTCCTTAGACTGAATATCAAGTTTCTATTTTAAATGATTTACCGTGTGAGCCCAAGAAGACTTCAATAAACTCCCTCCATCCCCTGAACACAACAGATTTTATGACCATGTTAAATCTTTGTTTTAAAATGTTTTTGACTTTTAATCATAGTTTTTTCTCTTTGCTTGTGTAGTTTTGTCATCTGTGTGAAAGGTGCTAAACAAATAAAGTTGAATTGATAAACTGAATAACTGACTAACTCATGATTGTGACAACAGAAGTATTTTATTATGATTGAAGGGTTTATTTCATTTTTAAGGTTGGGGTTAAAATCTTGACAGAAACAAAAGATTAAAGAAATAAATTACATTAAAAAAGCAATTAAATCAAAGGAAAAAACATTAAATACAATTAAATTTAAAAAGAAAATTGTTATATAATAAATTGTATTAAACAGACAAAATATTTAATTACATAAAGAGAAGATACAAAAGATGTAATTATGAAATTAAACATTTTTAAACAAAAATATTAAACATTAAAGATAAAATATTTCAGATCATTAAACATTTGAAAAATACAATTAAACAAGATTATTAAACATTTAAAGAGACAAAACTTTTAATTAAAAAAAATTTAATTGGAAACTTTTATTTTAAAGACAATACAATGTTAAATAGGAATTAAACAGAAAAATACAATGAAGCATTTAAAAAGAAAATTAAACATTAAAAGGTGGTAAAACATTTAAAAAGAAAAACCTTAAAGATTTAATCTAAAAATTAAACATGGGGAAAGAAAAGGAAAGTTTTCAAATAAGCCGATAAAACATTTGATAAAACAACAATCAAACATTAAAAAGACAAAACATTTCAAAATCAAATCAGACATTAGAAATCAATAAAAGGTGAGAAAAGAGCAAAACTAAACATTTAAGAAGAATCAAACTAAAGACAAAACATTTGAAAAGAAACCAGTTAGACTTTAGAAGATCAAATTAAACAGAAGAGACGATAAAACGATCAAAAAGAGCAAAAACAGATAAAGGTCTTAAAATGTTTTCTAGTCTGAAATGAAAACATCAAGTTGTTTCTTCAAACATTTCCTCTTTCTGTGTTCTTGGTTTGACTGTGGACAGATTTACTAAGAGCTCATTTCAGAAAACTGCTTTCCAGATAAAGTCTACTAGTAGTTGAAGGCATCGATCAAACTAATGTTACCTTCTGATCTCCACAAACTTTACTGTTCAGTGAAGAGAATCAAAGTTTGTTCAGGATTTCTAAACAACCCACAGGTGAAGGTCTGAGAAGAACTCAGATGGATGGTCTAAATGTGAAATCAAGACTCATGGTCACAAGTTTTAAGGCTTCTGTTAACCACAAAGTTCAAACTAACAGAGAAGTACTGAGAGACTTTTAAAACTTCAGTCCTCAGACTGTCTGAAGGTTCAAACTAACAGAGAACCACTCAGGAACTTAGAAGATTTCAGTCCTTGGACTGTCTGAAAGTTGAATCTAACAGAGATCTACTGTGGGACTTAGAACATTTCAGCCCTCAGACTGTGTGAAAGCTCAGGTCCTGAGGACTCGGGAGGTCTGGAGGCTTTGGAAAGTCTTGGAACTGAGAGTTCAACCGTCCAGCACGAAAGCTGAAGTCAAACCTCCTGAGAAAACCGGTCGAGACGAGACTCGAGTTAAAAAAAACTCGAAAATGACAAAAAATAGATGATAAATGCGCAAAAAAAAGAAGAATTAGTATCTGAGTAAGTAGCTCAGGGGGTAAGAAGTGAGACTACCAAGTGGAAGGCAGCAGGTTCAAGACCTACCGTTAGCATTTTTCTTTGTTTGTCTTTGTCAGGATTTTCAAAAACAATAAGAAGGATCTGGTTTTGAACCAGCAACCTCCAGCTCCATAGGCAAATCCTGAACTCACTGAGCTAAAGCTGGGAAACAATTGTCCATATAAAATGGGGAAGAAGTGGGAAGGAAAAAAAGGGGGAAAAAAACCTTGGCGTGAGTTCGAATCCCGCTCAGAACCATATGGATAATAATTGCAATTTGTGTTTAGGTGTTGAATTCCAAGTTCTCTCAATGACTTAAAACTTTAAACACTCATAACTTGCTTATTGTTAACAACTACAACTAACAATGTAGAACTATAATAAAGAATGTAGGTGATTTAATTGTTGTAATGTACCTAAAGTCATCCAAATGCTATCTGCATTATGTCGTCAGATTTACATTTGTTGTTGACATTATGACATTCAATGCCATTAAAGTTTCAACAAAGAAGAAAGATGACACACCATTGTATGCAACTAGATGTATTTGAAACTAGATGTCACTGAAATGTCACATAACTGGACATATTTTACAACTATTTTACAATGAATAAAACAACAACAAAAAAATGCTACAAAAACAATAATGATACATTCTGGGAAATAAAACTGCTAACATTCAAAGAAACATTAACATATGCACATTATTAAAGGAAAAAAGGAAGAAAACTTAAGGATTTGTCAAGGTTTACTTTATTGTCTGCCTCATCATGTTCAATCACTGTTCCTTGCTTACAGTCTCAGAATTTTGCAATATATTTTGCCCTCATACTGACTATGGCCAGTCTATTGTGTGCGAAACTGTCCACACTTCCCACAAGTATTTGAAGGTGAAATGTAGCACAGATGAAGTGTGTGCTGGACTCGACACATCACTGGTGGATGAATGCGAGCTCTGGCCAGTGGCGGTGGATGAAGCACCAGGAGCAAGAGGAACCTGTGATGTCACAGGAGGCACAATAGTCAACATTTGCAGGGTGCATGTACATGCAACTCAAGTTCTGTCTTCAGTGTGAATCAGTGAACACATTTCAACAATTAATGGATGTAAAGCAGAATTCACTGGTGAATTTAAAAGCACAATACTAGCAGCCTGTGGGCCTGGTTAGTAGCAGTTAGTGGCTGTTGCATAACTATTTAATCAAACATTTTTTAAAAATATTGTGTTAGTGTGCTATAATTAGTTTGACCTTCGATTACCTAGACCTGTGCTTTCCTGACTTATGCTTAAAATGTGTGCCGTGTATTGGCTCTAAGTACTGGTGATTAAGTATTGCTCAATTTTTCAGACATAAATAAATGTGTTCTGCATGAATACATAAAACTGCAAGAGATCTTAAGCAATTAGTTGAAGAAGACAGTAAATGAACACCAAAATGTGTCATTATTTAAAGTACTGGGCTAAAAAAAATAATTAAAAACACACCCAACACACACAATTCATTGCTGGTCAGTTATATTTCTTCTCAAGATCCATGAAACTAGCAGCTGGTCTTATCTCAGTTTTCTGTGACAATATAACCCTACATAAGTAGACTGCACGACTGTGTGGAGTCACCTTAATGGTGCCTAAAAACACATAGGGAAAAAAACATATGAAATACTCGTGGTTTTCAGTGAAAAAAAGTCAACAGTTCAGAAACACATTCATCTACAACTGCAGCTTTTAAATGTAAATTCTATTACCTTCTGAGTATGAAATCCACACGAGCATCTCTGCGGCTCTGTCACCAGGGTCCTCTGGCCCGTAAGCTGCAGGGGACACTTTTCCATCTGTAACCATGCATATGAAGAAAAGAACATGGCAGACTTGTCATGCTGGTTGCTCTCTGACTATACCTTGACAAAGTATGTAAGGAGTTGTTGTGTCAGGGATTTGTGGTCTCTCATCTTGTGACAGAGGTCGTGCCATTTTTTTTGCCTGGGGGCAGGCCTGTTCCCAGCACTTGATGGCCAGACTCCTGTGGTGGAAAATGACCTCGCAGAGATAGCCACTCTCTGTCATCCATGGCCTTGTGTGTCTTTTTTGAAGCCATTTTCTGAAATAACAGAGCTACAAAGCAAAATATCAAGCAATCAAAATTGTGTGATATGCAGCAATGGCCAAATGAGGCCAATGTATTACCTCTGCAGCCTACAGTTTCATAATAAAAAACAATAATTAATATGCTACAGCAATAATTGAGAGCTCTTTATATCTCAAATCGGCAATCCATGACAGCACCGGATGAAAGCATGGCTACATCAGAAATAAAGGGTAATTCACAAGTATAGTTCAGGGATGAGTAAGTGTGTAAGTTAGCATGCATAACACATATATAATTGAAGACACATCAGCATAGTTGTCTGAATTATCCGGACAGTTGGTCAGACTAGCAAAATTTCGATTTGCCGTTCTGTTTAGAAAAACTGTTAATGCCACAGACGTAACAGTATTAGCATTCCTTTGCCTACATTTACTTACAGGCAGCGACCAAAATGCATATTTTCTGTGTATTTAGACACTGACATGCTTTCCTCATCTCCCGAAAACTAAGGTAAAAATAACGGACAGTTGTTTTTGTTTTGGTTTTTTGCCCCTTTCAGCATTGTTGTTCCCCAGCTTGTACTTCTCCGTCAGTTTACTGGAACGTAAACACAGAACAGGCGGTGGCGGGGAGGGGGGATTTGAATGCCAGCGCGTGATTGGTCGATGCGATCGTCCTATCAGAGGGGGGCAAAATACGACTCCGGGCATCAGATTAGCGCCAGGGGTGAAAGATGATCGGGCGGCGGTGATTTGTCCGGAAAAGAGTGAACAGGCGACATGAGTGGTTTTCAAAAGAAAGGTCAGGTGACGGGAGTGGTGGGGAAAAGATGATTCGGGCGAAGCGATTGGCCCCCCGTGTGCGGACGAGCGGCCTCCAGGTACCGCCACAGATCAGATAAAAAGAAATAAATTCGTCGTCCCTTTGACATCGTAGTTTCTGTTCCTAATAAAGTGACCACATGGGCGGAGCCAAGGCGGAGTCTGGGCGGAGTCAGGGCGGAGAGTAGAAGGGGGGTGGGTGGCAGGATTTAAAACTGTTCCTTCTATTTGACCTCATGTTTATTAGTTTTAGTACAGAAAGTTATTTTAATTGTCCATTAGTCTCTTAAAAACCAAATAATAAATTGGATTAGTCGAGAGGTTAAATTTCTTACTTTGTCATGTTTTAAATACGACAAAACCTATAAAAATAAAACGTCTTGAGACAGTTTGACCTGTAATTGGCGTTCTATAAATAAAATGAATTTAAGTTATACGTATCTTGTAATGTTGGAGGAATTCAGCCATACATGTTGGAAAACACATTTTCTTTGTCCATTCATCTGTTGATTGTTTTCTCCAGTAGTTCATTTCTTGTTTTGGTTTATAAAATGTCAAACCCAAATATATTCACTTTACTGTCAAAAACCAAAAAGATTTACATTCATGATGCAGGAATTAGACAGTTTTTCACTTTTTATCTGAGTTTAGTCAGAAAGATAGTTGATAATGTGTGAATTGTTGCAGCTTGTGAGTCGTAAAAGGTTTTAATCTTTGGGGCAGAGTGTCAAAAACATTTAGAAACCAACATCAACTAAACACTCAACAAAGATTTGAACACCATTAAACTGCAGCAGCTGAGGACGTTCAGCGCTTCTTATCAGCTCCACTGTGTGTCGACTCGGTTCAGATCCGAGCGACATCCAGCCGGTCATGAACTCCCCGTCGCCGCTCTGCTCTCTGCTCGGGGTTTTATCTCTTCCAGCTCCGCCGTGAGGATAATGTGCTCTTTGGTTCCTCTGATTTACTGAAGCAACCTTTCAGAGTGTGAGGGGGTCTTTGTCAGGTCAAAGCCGAAGCAGCCGAATCTGTTCAGTTGGATGAACTCAGGGGAAGATAATGGATCTGGAGAATGTGAAGGTCCCATTAAAACCTTTAGAGAAAGTTCAGACTCCTGCTAAAGTAATGACTCAACCTTCAAACTGCAGATACCAATAAAATGTATATAAATGAGGCGCCAAAAAAAATGTGCAATATGGCATAATTCACTCAAAAACTCACAGTGTTCCTCTCAGGTCTTTTCCAATCAGCTGTTATTAAATGAAAAATCTCCACTTTACTTATTCAACAGCAGCAGAATTAGTGTCTGGAGTATTAGCAGCTAAACATCCAGATGTTTCCTCAGGAGGAGCTGGAAACTGAAATAAAACTAAACATAGAAGGAATGCTGGCCCAGAAACTCAAAAACACTTTGTGTAAACAGGAAACTCTACTGGAGAAAAATACAAACGCAGCACGCAAATGATTTCATTTCTGATTTAATGCAAGCTAAAGATCTATTTGAGTTTAAAAAGGGTTAAATTTAGCCAATTTTGAGAAGAACCCGGTTCATATGGAGGAGATTTAAAGGAGAGCACCAACTCAGCTACCGAAAACATACTGGGAACCAGTAAAAAACGTATTAATTTAAGTTGGTCTAAATAGTATTTCCATAGTATTTAAAGGATTGCTTGAGTTTTCTGTGCTTCATTACTATAATTATGAACAAGTTTCCAAATTTAAAGAATTCAGTTGCTCTAATGTTTGGTAGACAGAGGATGAGACTAGAAATCCTGAAGAAAAATGATCAAGTCAGTTTTCTTAAATTGCTGCAACTTCAATTTAAGTTTAAATTGCACATCGCATTAAATCAACACATTAAAATAATGTTTGTAACTTGAAAGGTTTAACTAAATTAGTCAAATATATTTTCTATCTGAAGTTGTGGAAACTGGTCTGTTACCTTTCAGAGTTTATCAGGTGACCAGTTTGAACACGAATTATAAAATCCCTCCCTAAAGTTCAGTTTTATTTCAATAACTCGATGCCAGAGAAACATTCTGTTTCCTGCTGAAGGAGTCCAAACACTCGAATGTCCAAAACTTCCCCATTTGTCCTCTAAGAAATGACTGGATGTCCGACGTCGTCCTGTTTCCAAAATATTCTCCAACTTCCAGCCATCGGGAGGAAACAAACAGATCCAGGGTCAGAACGACATGTTGGCAGCAAACTGCAGAATGTGGAGGATGTGGGAGGAACGTCGTGGTAGTTCTGTTTGACTTTCAGTTTCCTGGGACCGATGCAGAGTTTCTAATCAGACAGTAAGTTGGTCTAAACAGTGTTTCCTATCGTTGTCCAGGACATCTCATCCACAACAAAGCTGGACAATGTTGTTTCTAACCTCCACAATAGTTTTACATCCTTAACTGTTGAAGTAGATCAACCGATCTCTGAGCACGCAACAGGAGCATTTGTTTTGAGGTGACGACGACGTTCCTTTAGTGTTGGAGAGTTTCCTTCACGAACAGCAAACCTTTGACAGGTCGACCACAAACATCTGGTTGCTGGATCTGATGGCGTCTTATCGTCCAAAGACGTAAAGACTTGTTGACATTTGATCCACAGAAACCATCTCAATCTGGAGGAATGTCTCCGCTGATCTTCCTCCGCTGCCAGATCGCAGAGCCATATCTCATTGCTGGGCAACATGACATCTTGTACCTGACTGAGACAGGATGAGGAGTCAGAGAGACACACTGGAGACTCAGATGACTGAAGTTGTAAGTAATGTTTACTGATACCAGGAGAAGTGACACCGACTGAGCAGCAGTTCATGCCAGCAGTGCCAGCATCAGTTCTGGATTCTCTCTGATCTTATTGTAGTTGGGAGAAGGTTGGATTTAGATTAAACACCAATATGGAGACAACTAGTCTGCTTCGTAAAATCAGAATAAACAATGTCTAGCCTCTGTGACAGACTGGCGACCTGTCCAGGTGTCCCCTGCTTTTGCCCGAGTCAGCTGGGATAGACTCCAGCACCCCCTGCGACCCTAATGAGGATAAAGCGGTGATAGAGAATGGATGGATGGATGGATGTCTAGCCTTGACCAGAGCAGAGAGTCCTCGCATATCTTCATCCTACAGAGTCTGATTGTAGGAAGATAATTTGGGATGAAGTCAATGAACAGCTGCAAGGAAAAACCTCTGAAAGGAGAAGGAGTCGTTTTTCCTTCACATATATGGTGGCACAATTTAACTATAGAAGTTTAAATATTGGGGTTAAAACATTACGGCATTATTTATGTTGTTAATTTACCTGAGAAATGTACATTTTTGGGATTTAAACACAATTACAAATCTACAAAACACTACTTTACCTGACTTAGACTTTAGAATTATTAAATACAAGGCATAACTTTACTAATTTAAATATAAGAGTGAGAGTGAATTGAATTGAATTAAAGAGCCTACCTAAGAATTCTGAACTGTAGCTATGACCCGACTAAAAATATAAATGAAAATCCAACAAATCCAAGGATCCCCTATGAGCATCCTTTTTAAGTTTTTATTTTAGCCTGCATCTTCTGGATGTTTCTGTTATGTTCTACCATCGTTGTCACTATTCAGTCTCAAGCCTGTTATTAAAGTGATAGCAGTACATATTTTTATTTCATATATATTCCTAAAGAGCCACACTCGGTAAGTAAATATCACCCAAACAAGAGCAAACTGTCCATTTGTTGTCAACTCTTTTCAGCCATAAATATATTTATTAAAGTGTTGTACATTTATTAAAGTTAGAAAGTAAAAGCTTTCTATCTATTTGTGTGTTTTGTGCCTCTCAGTGGATTTATTCATCTGTATGGTTATTATTCTGTCTCGTAGAAGCTCTCAGCTGTGATTCTTTCTTTCTTTCGGCTGATGTATTTAAATAAAAACCAGCTCTTAATAAAGCACCACAGTGAAATCTCTTTCCTGGTTTGTCTCCATGGAGGCAGCAGAACTGAGAACCGTCCAGCAGCTCAGCAGAACCCAGAACCGGTACCACTGGCTTTAATCTGTTAACCATCACATAGGAGGAGAAAGTGCACAAGGTGACCCCAGGATGTGTCCTGAATCTGGAAAGAATAGACGTTTTTAACTATTTTAACTGTATTTTTTAAATTCATTGTTATTTTTTGCAGATTTTCCCTGTTTTGTTAACATTGTAGATAATATGAAGTCACATATTACCCAAAAAATCAGCCAAATTGTAAATAATTTTCACATCAAAAATCTGTACGTATAGCAATGAATCATGACAAAATGACAACTCATCATTATCTGAACTACCAGGGCACTAGATCATCAGTAAATCCACAATGAATCATTACAACCCCCCTACAAGTAGAATTCTGCCTACATTTCTACCTCAAAGTTTCTATTGACTGTCAGTATATATTTACTTTATAGATGACTCTTCCCCAAAAGGTGTTATTTTACATATTTACATTTTTAAAAAAAACTAAATAAGGTCCACATCAAAAATCTGAACATTATCATTCATTATTAATGAATGATAATTAAATTGCTTCATTATTTTATTGTTAATTATTAACATCATTATTGTCTGGACATATTTAAATTAGTGCTTCTGTAAATTTAATATATTTTTTAAATAAGTTCACTTTTTTCATTTTATTTACAATTTTTATTCCTTAATATATATGTATTCTTAAAATAATGGCAAAAATCTGTAAAATAATGATATTTTTGTTGATGTAAACACCTTACAAACAAACAAAAACACTGTAAAATAATATTATGACAATTTTGGTCTATTTTTGTTGTTTCCTTTGTTTTTTCCCACTTAATATATATTTTAAAAAATCTGTCATTTTAGTAATTTTTCAATAACATTAAAAAATATTTACCATTTTTGCAGTCCTTTTCAGTTGTTTGTTTTTTTTTAACAGAATATTTTTGTTTTCTGGAAGATTTTTTTATATTTTCCAGTTTTTTACAGACGTATTTTTTTACAGTGTGCATGTGTCGGTGTAAAGGTTCTCCTCAGGTAGAGAAAGAACATGAATGTGTTCTAATGGACCAAACCGGACCTGCTGCAGAGAACCAGGATCAGCAGCAGAACCAGAACCTGGACCAGAACCAGGACCTGGGGGATCCGTCCTCTGATGAGCAGCAGCTCCTAAACCTCCAACCTTCCCCGACGCTGGTCTGGATCTGTCGGTTCCGTCGGCTGCTCTGGTTCCAGCGTGTTGATAAAAAGACAAACAGAAAGAAAAAGAACAAAAAAGGCAGAAGAAAAGAAATGATGTAACTCTCCGCCTCTGGTGAGAAATCGTGTCTTCCTGTTTTCAGAGCAGCAGAAGTGGGCCAGAGAGCTGCTTTCATCTGCTGTCTGTCGGAGTCAGTGTTCATTTAGAGGCTGTTCATCCTCCTGGACACCTGCAGGACCAGAACCAGGCTGACTGTAGAACCCTGGACCCCTCTGGACCTATCTGGACCACCGTTCAGCTTCTAGAGGTTAGATCCCTGACAGATGTGAACCACACACTGATCACATCTACGAGTTCTGGACCAAACAGAATAAGATGCAGGTCTGATTTTAATCCGGTTCCAGCTGCTAAAATAAAACATTCAGTTTGTCTCATCCACTGATTATGAATCCACCATTTAATGAAAGTAAAACTGCAAAATAAAAAGTTAAATATACTGAGTTTCAAATGTTATTTTAATGGTTGACAGAATAAAGTTGCATCAACTTAGTATTACGTGAAGTTTAAACAGAAATGTCTGCATTTATTGACTGAGAGCTACATCTATGTGGATGTAATTAATGAAAACATCTTGAAAACTTCATATTTCTTCAACATGACTTCAGGATTGTTCACGTCTGTCTCTACATTTCAATGTTTTGCATTAATGCTGTTGCTAACAGGTGTTTTGTGTCTCAAGTAGTTTTTGTCTCTTTGAGGTTGTTTTGTGTCTTTTCGTGGTTGTTTTGTGTCTGTGGCTATTTTTTGTCTCTTTGAAGTTGTTTTGTGTTTCTTTAAAGTTGTCTTTTGTCTCTGAGGTTGTTTTGTGTCTCTTTGTCTCTGTTTGTTGTCTCAGTTTGTTTTGAGTCTCTTTGAAGTTGACTCACTGCAGAAGCTTTGAGTTGAATATTTAACGTCAAAAGGGGAAATAAAAACAGCAAATAATGGAGTTTTAACCACAGCTGTTCACATTAGCATGTTTTAAAATATCCACCTTAGATTTAAAATTCAGTATTAGTATGACAAACACAAATAGAGCCATTTAAATAAAATAATCCTGTATAAAATCAATGGATGAACACAGTGCAGCTGTTTGACCTAAAAAATGAAATTAGTTGCATTTCCTCCAAGTGGTTTAACTTTCTCTGACTTCCAGACAGTTTTGTTTTATCTTTAATATGTTTGCTCTGATATTTTCTGTATTTTTGTGCCTGTATCTCTGTAACATTAACAGAAGATAGGCTGTAGGAGGTTAAATGTGTTATCCAATAAATTTAAATCTCTGTTCTACCAATTACCCAATGAGATTTGTCTCGGTTCCAGTTGGAAGACGGAGACTCAAAGGGTTTAAACCTCAGTTTTTAGTTGTTTTGAGGTTTTTTAGCTCTGAAGATTTACCGTCTTCAACCTGAGAATCACCAGAAAACCATTTTTTACTACTTTAGCAGAAGATCCTTAAAGTCCCGGACGGCTGGGAGCTGATTCGTGGATTCAACTTGTTTTATGCTGCTGCTCGGTTGAATTTAAAGAAACACTCTGAACTCTTTGTCTTGTTCCTCTAAACAACGTCTGCAGAAGAAGCTTCATCCTGCAGAAAGAGAACACCAGGAATCTTCTGGTCTGCAGGAACATTCAGGCAGGCGTCAAAGTAACATCCAGAGCATCATTCTGCCTCAAAAAAACAAAAAAATTAAAAAAAGGCAAAATTAAAAATAAATAATAGGAAAAATGCAGTTGTAGCATTTGTAATGGAAATGTGCTACCATTTGGTGGGCTAAGGGCTAGGCTATGGAAACGATTCGGTTCTGGGAGCTGCGTGAAAATTAATGAACACAAGACTCAGAAATTAGGTTACCGGTAACCATAGGCGTCAGTTTAGGGGGGGACGGTGGGGATGTGTCCCCCCCACTTTTTGTCAGGGGTCATTTTGTCTCCAACACATTCAAATTCTTCACATGTAAGCCGTTGTAAACCCAGTTATTTCAGTAGTATAGAAAATTCCGATGCTCCTGAACGCACCATCCGCACTCGGCCGAGAGTTGCACAGACATGCAGCACACCTTCTTGAGGTTAAAAAAAAACAAACAAAAAAAACGCGCAGATGCTAAATTTGCGCCTGTGCCAAGTGGAAGCTCCGACCAGAGGCGTGCAGGGGCAAAATTTCGGCCCGGGAGAATTAGTACTATAGTGGCCCACAGAACCCCCCCTACCCGCATGTACTGATAACTCAACAGCTTGAGTCTCTGCCTTTGGTGTGGTGGTTGTGAGTTTAAGCCCAGCTTGTGGCATTTTGCCGCCGTTCTTCAACATTTTCTCAATATGCTGTGGTCTCCATCCCCCCCACTTTTAAAAACAAACTGACGCCCTTGCCGGTAATGTATTAAAAAATATACAGAAAATATTTGAATATGTCAAGATAGAACAATGATCAAAATAATAAAACAGAACAATAACAGAACATCGGAGTCAGAATAAATGAATAAATCAAACACTCACCTGTATTTCAAGTGATTAAATCATATTTCAGCAGCTTCACTTTTAACAATTAAAGGCATTATGGAGGATGTTTTTTTGTTTAATTTGTCTGATTCACATAAAATGAATATACTGACCTTTAGTGGACTTGTATGTATGGTCTCTAAAAGAATAAAAAAAATAAATAAATAACTGTGGACATGGCAGGACCTGAAAAACATCAGCCAATCAACGCGCTTGGAACGAGGCCTTTGGTTTGCTCCCTTTCCTGTCAATCAAAAATCTTCCGGCTCAGGCCTAGTTACGTAGATTACGTACACCTTGTACTTACGTGTTTTGTGTATGTGTTGCTTTGGTATAGCTTTGTAGTTAGCTGGCGACTTGTTTTGCTCATCTTTTTTACATGATGGCAGATAAAGATCCAGGGGGACCCAGCTGTAAAAGAAAGGCATTTTTTGAGGTCAGAGAAAATAAAAGACGACTGGATCGCGAGAATGCAAAAACAAAAGTGATTATTGGCGAGTCATTTGGGCGATGGCGTCAGCTCAAGCAACAAATGGACCTAAAGACAGATGCCTTGGTTGCTAAATTCCTTCTGGACAGGTAAAATATATTATTGTATTATACTGCGGCTGTAGGCAACTTCACGAGTCCTACGCAAGTTTCTGGAGGGGGGCGTTTCTTCATAAATGTTAAGAGGGGGGAGGTTAGAGGGGGGTGAGGGAGAGGTTGTATGTGCGCATGCGTATGCTACGTTCAAAGTCGTAGGAAATTAAATCTCCTCTAATGCCTTTAAAAGCGACAGTGCTATTTTCAATTCAACATGAGCGTGGTTCCACTTTTGCCAGTGGTGTTAATCAACTAATTCATCCATGAGACAAGTCCATAAACCAGATGAAACAAATCCAAACAGGGTGAATCAATCTATCTAAGCAAGTAAGCAAGTCCTACCTCACCAGTGGGGAAGAGATGAAACTGTGAGGCTTGAGGCCTGCCGACAGTGGGGTGGTAAGGGGTGAATCTAGCCAGCTGTTTTCCAGTTCTTTCCTGGGTAGCTCTCCATCAGTTCAGTTCATCCACAGGAGCCTAACCTGTTCAGCAGACAGGCTTCATTATTATCATCATCATCATCAGATTCTCCATTCGTTGCTCACCAACATTCAGCACAGTATGGGTTCAGGTGGGCGGCATCCAGAAATCCAGAAGCATGGTTCCAGTGGTGAAGGCCTGTTAGCATTGGCATTAGCATTAGCATGACACTAAACAGCTTTCAACATGCTTAGCAAGAGTTTGAACTCACTTCCTCCTCGATGGTGTGGTTTCCAGGTGTCCAGGCTTGTGAAAAGTGAATAGTTTCCAGAGATGAGTGGTGTGGGGTGATCCTGTTGTTCAAACTACTGCTGTGTGTGACTGAATGAAGCTGATGTGCTTCAAACAAAGGAATGGCATGGATTCCAAGTGGGAGAGAGACTGCTGGTGATTGCTTCAGGTGTTGCGAATGACAGTGAGAAGGTCCAGTAATATGGAAGTGACTGACTGTGACTGGCAGGCATAGACATATATACGTAGACGCCTCATTGACTGCCCACTTGAGCAGTGTGCCTGCAGGGCGGCCATCTTGGAATGGGGCCACTCGCTCCAACAATGCATTACTTCCATAGAGGAATGATGTGCTTATACAATTAATGTTGTCATAAATCGCTCAGTTCTCAAGCAATTTTGACGGAGTTTGCTTGTAACAAACGCCAGACATTATAGATAGATAGATAAATAGATAGATAGATACTGCTATTACTACTCTGAATAATTATCATTATTATGATTATTATTATGATTATTATTATTATTAATATTATATCAATTATTATTATTATTACTCTTATTGCTGCTATTATTACTATTATTTTTATCGTTATTATTATTACTACTACTATTACTATTATATCACGTGTATAAATCACGTTCTTTGGGAAAGCTTAAACATGTGAGAAAATTAGCCAAAGATAAAGAATTGTCTACAACAAAAATAATTCCATCATAAATCAGGACTATTATTAGATCTATCAGGTGCTGTATTCTAACCCACCAGTTACTGCAGTAAGTCTGTTTTCTTTCTTTGTAACAGGCTGTTGCTAGGAACGCTAGATTCATAACATCGGATTTTAAACAAAAAATGGTCTCAGATCAGTTATTTCACCGGTAAGGAGCTGTGTAATACACAGGATGATGCAGAGAGCTGGTAGATCATGGGTAGAAGCCAGACACGGAGCTGATGGGTTCTATCCGTCTTGTCAGCGTTTATTTCACTCTAGCTATGAAGACCTGCTAACAATATATTATTCCTTATGTATCACAGTTGCCTATTATGGCCAGTAGATGGTGCTGTAACCTTATTTTTCTGGTTTGTTTGTTTTGTTTTGGAGTTTAGCGATTAGGACTGTTTGTCCATAGAGGCCACCGTTGTAGCACAGCAGCTAGAACGCGCGAAAACGCCATTTTATTTCAGTCTTTATTCTGTTGCCTAAAGGTAAAGATAGTGTGAGCTGGTCTCTCTAATTTCTGATGGTTATCTTTCTATTGCTGTGTAATCCATGTCTGTTGCTAAGCCGCAGTCTTTATTCTGTTGCCGAAAGGAATCAAAAGCGGAAATAAACGATCAGAGCCATGACCAAAGCCACCGTGGGTCCGGCTCCTTCTGCACTACATCCGCACGACCTCACTTCAAAAACACAACGCAGAGTCGGATGCAACGGGAGCCAGAAGCGACCCGCGGTTAGGGTTACACTTACACACGTGGACAAAATTGTTGGTACCCCTCAGTTAAAGAAGGAAAAACCCACAATTCTCACTGAAATCACTTGAAACTCACAAAAGTAACAATAAATAAAAATTTATTGAAAATTAAATAATCAAAAACAGCCATTACTTTTGAATTGTTGATTAACATAATTATTTAAAAAAACAAACTAATGAAACAGGGCTGGACAAAAATGATGGTACCTCTATAAAAGATTGAAAACTATTTGACCAGAGTGACATGATTAACTCAGGTGTGTCGTTTAATTGACATCACAGGTGTTTCCAAACTCATAATCAGTCAGTCTGCCTATTTAAAGGGAGACAAGTAGTCACCCTGCTGTTTGGTGAAAAGGTGTGTACCACACTGAACATGGACAACAGAAAGCGAAGGAGAGAATTGTCCCAGGACATCCGAAAAAAAATGATAGACAAACATCTTAAAGGTAAAGGCTATAAGACCATCTCTAAACAGCTTGAAGTTCCTGTGACAACAGTGGCTCATATTATTCAGAAGTTCAAGACCCACGGGACAGTAGCCAACCTCCCTGGACGTGGCCGCAAGAGGAAAATTGATGACAAATTGAAGAGACGGATCGTTGGAATTGTATCCAAAGAGCCCAGAGCAACCTCCAAAGAAATTAAAGGTGAACTCCAAGGCCAAGGTACATCAGTGTCAGATCGCACCATTCGTCATTGTTTGAGCCAAAGTGGACTTCATGGGAGACGACCAAGGAGGACACCACTGCTGAAAAAAACTCATAAAAAAGCCAGACTGGAATTTGCAAAAATGCATGTTGACAAGCCACAAAGCTTCTGGGAGAATGTCCTTTGGACAGATGAGACCAAACTGGAGCTTTTTGGTAAGGCACATCAACTCTATGTTCATAGACTCAAAAACCAAGCATACGAAGAAAAGAACCCTGTCCCTACGGTGAAACATGGAGGAGGCTCAGTAATGTTTTGGGGCTGCTTTGCTGCATCTGGCACAGGGTGTCTTGAAAGTGTGCAAGGTACGATGAAATCTGAAGACTATCAAGGCATTCTGGAGAGAAATGTGCTGCCTAGTGTCAGAAAGCTTGGTCTCAGTCGCAGGTCATGGGTCTTCCAACAGGACAACGATCCAAAACACACAGCCAAAAACACCCAAGAATGGCTGAGAGAAAAGCGTTGGACTATTCTAAAGTGGCCTTCTATGAGCCCAGATCTGAATCCCATTGAACATATGTGGAAGGAGCTGAAACATGCCATTTGGAGAAGACACCCATCAAACCTGAGACAACTGGAGCTGTTTGCTCATGAGGAGTGGGCCAAAATACCTGTTGACAGCTGCAGAACGCTCATTGACAAATACAGAAATCGTTTAATTGCAGTGATTGCCTCAAAAGGTTGTGCAACAAAATATTAAGTTATGGGTACCATCATTTTTGTCCAGCCCTATTTCATTAGTTTGTTTTTTTAAATAATTATGTTAATCAACAATTCAAAAGTGATGGCTGATTTTGATTATTTAATTTTCAATAAATTTTTATTTATTGTTACTTTTGTGAGTTTCAAGTGATTTCAGTGAGAATTGTGGGTTTTTCCTTCTTTAACTGAGGGGTACCAACAATTTTGTCCACGTGTGTACATACATCTTACATGTGAAAAGTAATCCCACGAGCTCTTGTTTCCTTACAGCGCTCATTAGAGCATCCATAGGCTGAACAGAAGTCCGGCATCTTTAAATAACTATGCTGGAGTCAGAGGGAGATAGTGTGTAGCTTAAGTGTAGAGTGGCAAAACCAGCATTGTAAAAAATATCCGAGCAGCTTGTATAGTAGCTACACGTGTGACGTTTCTAAAAAAATCAAACAGTTTGGCAATTGGTTCAAAATTCAGCGAATAATTCCACTGAGATTCAGCAGTACCTTTGCCTCTGTAGATGTCTATGTACCGCTGCCTCCGCTGGCCCCGGTTCAAGATGGCGGCTCTGTAAGCACGTCTCTCGACAGCCTATGAGGCGTGTACGTATATATGTCTGTGCTGGCAGGTGTCTGTTTTGTTGGGGATCTTGATGGCCAGCAATGAACTATTACAGCGTGACTATTGCTACACAGTTCACTTGAGGTATTATTTTTTAGTTTTTAGAAAAAGAGAAGCTTTTCTTTCCCCTTATCAAATAGAAACACATCCACATCCTAATTTGAATATATATAAATATAAAATAATCAAAAGGAATATTTAAACAAAGTTTGACCTTAGATTTGTTGATTTTTCACTTTTATTTCTGCATCTTTAGTTCTAAATGAGTCAGATTAATCTCCATAATTAATAACGCTGTCGGGTCTCAGCCTTCAAATGAATTAAAAGTAGATAAAGTTTCATTTTATGCCGTTTATGTAGAATTTTATTCTTCAACGGGGAAAATCACACTATAAACAGTAGTTTAGAGTCTTAATCTTAATATTTACATTTATTGAAGTTAACTGGTAACTGGTTGATTATTCTGCTGGAAAATACTGATTTTTACTTTAGATCTTCTATATGACAAACAGTGACCAGTTTTTTTGCAAGTTTTGACGTTTTGGATGTTTAATTAACTCACCTGATCAGCTGTTTGTTGTCAGTTTCAAAGTTGAGTTTATTTCTTTAAGGTTTTATAGCAAACAGCTGTTTATTGTCTGTCTTCTTCTGCTCTGTTTATTCCAGCTCAAGTAGCCTGAAGTGGACGAGTTCATTTGCTCCAAAGACATTAATAGAAACGAATCGATTTTTAATTTTTTGCTTCATTTCAAGCTGACATTCTCTTGAGGTTTAAATCAGAACTCAGAGCATCTTTATCTGTGGGTTTGGTTCTGATGCCTCGTGTCCTTTTTTTGTTTGTTTATCAGAGCATCAGTTAACGTTCTGTCTTTGTGCAGCATCTTTATTCTCTCTGCAGTTAATGGAAACAAGAAAACGAGCCAGTTTATTTTTATTTATTTTTATATTTTTCGCTTCATTTCAAAAGTTCACCTCAAATTTCTTTGACATTTACACGGAAACGCAGCTCCTGCTTCCTCTGGTACGACGTCTTCCCACCGAGCCTCCTGCTGCTTCTCCTCCGCAGGTAAAAACTCACCGTCCAAACAATGGAATAGAAAATGTGATTCCTCAGATCACACCAGCTTCTTGGCAGAATTTCACCAGAATATTTCCAACGTTTCGAATGATCCAAGAGCTGAATCTGTCAGAGAGCAAAAACACAAATTCCTCATAAAATTTTTCTACCTCCAGCAGGTGCAATTTTTTCCTTTTTTTTGCCCCAGATGACCCCTGATGTTGCAGAACTGATCACCTGTCAGCTGCAGTGTGCTGACGTTAGCATTTAGCTTAGTGCTGCTGCACTAAAGCTCAGCCTCACAGAGTCTCAGTGTTTCTGTTGCTTTATTAACTTAGATTCTGACCGAGCAGAAAACCATTCAGTAAGCCTCTGTGATGCTCTACAGAACACCATCAGAGGTTTTCATGCTCATTTTCTCCCCAAACAAACCTCATCTGCTGATCTGTTGGGTTATTATTAGTCTGATATCCCATAATTCTGCCTACGCACAGGAAGAATTGAGCTGGAGATGTTTCAGGATTCATTTATTATATTTATGATCATCATGAAGGTTGAGGGTTTATATCCGACGT